>NW_026652293.1:30212532-30484730 GCF_009828535.3 Hylobates moloch | reverse complement strand
TAACCACTAGGAGAAACACAGTCGGCCCTCCATATCTGTGGGGGGATTTGTTCTAGGACTCCTGCAGGTACCAAAAACTGTGGATGCTCAAGCCCCTTATATAAAATTGTGTAGTATAGTCCTGACATACTCCATACTTTATCGGCAGGTTTCCATCTGGTTGGTTGAATCCTTTGCAGATACAGAGGGCTGACTGTATATACAGTCATCACCCATCTTCTTGTATTCTTTTGGAGAAATCAGAGATTTGATAAGCCACACACTGGATGTGGAATTCTAGAGCTCTGGTATCATAAGTCCTGGATTAGGAGAATTTGACTGAACATGCATACATCCACTGAAAATTATAAGCTGTTGATATAGATATTTCTTATGTTTTTAGGCTGCCCAGCATCTTTTGATCACTCTTGCTATTTTTAGGAAATCTCTGGCCTTAGGAATTCTGCTTCCCAAGATATAAACCCACAAAACTCAGTTCCCTGGGGTCCTTTGTAGCTAGAACATAAGCATGTGAAATTTTATTTCAGAAAGGTTCTCAGCCAGGAGATAGCTTTTGTGCTGGGCAGCAGTACGGGGCACTGTAAAGTCAGTCCTAGGCAGCAGGGCCAATGCTGTGCCCCTCAGTAGTGGGAAGGACAGAGGCAGCAGCAGCAGGTTCCTCATCAGCCAGTTCTGTACCATGGTCTTCAGTGTTATTCCTGGAAATGCAGCCTTAAGCCAGTCCTCCCACTCTTCTGTTAGCTACCCAGTATCCTTTTTTTCTTTAACAGCTTTATTGAGAAGTAGTTTACATACCCTAAAATTCACCTGCTTTAACCCAATATCTTTTAAATAAACTTAACATTAATAAACTGCTTAAATATCCAGAGTCAGTTTCTCTTGCTTGTAACTAAAAATGCAAATTGAGTTGTTTATAATCATAAATGAAAGGGCATTTTCTTTGGAATGTTTTGTTGCTGCTTTTATTATTATTGTTAAGTTATTTATCAATCTCTCTTCATTTGTTCAACTGCATTTCTTTGGCACACTTTTTCACATTCATGATACACTTTATACTTTTTTTTGTTTGAGATGGAGTCTCGCTCTGTCACACAGGCTGGAGTGCAGTGGCATGATATCGGCTCACTGCAACCTCCACCTCTCAGGCTCAAGAGATTCTTGTGCCTCAGCCTCCTGAGTAGCTGGAACTACAGGTGTGCACCACCACACCTGGCTAATTCTTGTATTTTTAGTAGAGACGGGGTTTCACCAAGTTGGCCAAGCTGGTCTCGAACTCCTGACTTCAGGTGGTCCGCCCTCCTGGGCCTCCCCAAGTGCTGAGATTACAGGCATGAGCCACTGCACCCGGCCCATGATATACTTTTCAATAGGAATATCATAAAAACGGCTTAAGTCAACACTAAAGTGTACTTTCTTAACAACCTCCACCTATCTGAGCTACCTGATGCCTATGGCATTAATTCTTGTAGCCAGGAGGTGGCTACTCCATTATGCTTGAGGCATTTGTTCTGAGACTTTTTTATATCAGTTATTTTTAATATTGTGTCACCCACATCTGATTTGAAAACTAAAAAAGTTTAAGTGATTTAATCAATCACGTGGTTCCAAGGCATTCAACTTAGTTCTCATAGAAACACTTTTCTTTTTCACTTATATTTTATTTGCTTATTTAATTTTAAAAATTAAATTTTGTTATTAGATAATGCAAATGGAAATGTCAAACTGAAATATTGCCAGTTAGGACCATTCTTGGAGGCTACTTCTGCCTAATGTCACTGTGATATAATATGAAACACTGCATAACTCATGAGAGAGCGAAGGCTGTCCTATGTCAATGTTGAAAGCCAGGTTAGCTCAACAAATGTGTTTTGCTTATCACCAGAGAAACTGAAGATGAACTGAGGAACCCAAAGCAGTTCAGGCCTTTAATTGAAAACTGACAGTTACAGCAGAGGAATGAAGAGTCCCATCCCATACAAGAGCTTGGTATCTAAATGATAGCAAGATTAAGTTAAAAATGACAAGCTGTTGGGGAGATTTGTTCTTCTTCTTTTTTAAATCTGAGGTCTTAGGGGTTTTAAACATTAAATCAGTCTGCTTATAAATTTTGAGACAGACACTCTGTCACCAGGGCTGGAGTGCAGTGGCACGATCTTGGCTTACTGCAACCTCCACCTCCCTAGTTCAAGCGATTCTCCTGCCTCAGTTTTTTTTTTTTGAGAAGGAGTCTCGCTCTTTCACCCAGGCTGGAGTGTAGTGGCGCGATCTCGGCTCACTGCAGGCTCCTCCCCCCGGGGTTCACGCCATTCTCCTGCCTCAGCCTCCCGCGTAGCTGGGACTACAGGCGCCGGCCACCTCGCCCGGCTAATTTTTTGTATTTTTAGTAGAGACGGGGTTTCACCGTATTAGCCAGGATGGTCTCGATCTCCTGACCTCGTGATCCGCCCGCCTCGGCCTCCCAAAGTGCTGGGATTACAGGCGTGAGCCACCGCGCCCGGCCCATACCCAGCTAATTTTTGTATTTTTAGTGGAGACAGGGTTTCACCATGTTGGCCAGGATGGTCTCGATCTCTTGACCTCGTGATCCGCCCGCCTCAGCTTCCCAAAGTGCTGGGATTACAAACGTGAGCCACCGCGCCCGGCCCTGCTTATAAGTCCTGCCGTAAAATGGGCTGGGATGAATTCAAGACACTATAAGATATGAACAGTATCTTCAAATGTCATATTTTAGATAAACCTATCACTTATCTTTCCAGCATTCAGAATTCAATCGAAGTCTCCCATACACAGCAGTACCCTATAAATAAAGGTGCAGAGTCTAAGACAAATAGGGAGGATCAATGCCCCTTGGAAGTTCCTTCTAACGAGAAAGTAAATATGGTCAAACAGTGGAGAAGGGCTGTGGTATTTTTCAGATATGGGCTAAATTCATCATGGTTCATTTCCAGTGCACTCTTAGTATGAAATGTTTCAGCTCACAAGAAGGTGTGAGGAGGAGTCTCAGTTTACTTAACTTGCAACTATAGTTTTGGAAAAAAGATAAAGTTTAAAAGTTATTTTTCTCATTCTAAAGTTTATTTTTGGTTTTTAAGGATTCCGTGGTTTCTAAGGACGTTGGGGCAAGGCATGCTTATTTTTTTATTTTTTATTTTTTGCCATGAAGTTACAGGATAGCTTACAATTACAGTAACTAGCTGGTGGTTTTTAAGAAGACATGGAATAGGGTTGCCTTTGTCAGTACGCTATTAGAAATAGACTGTTAATCAACCACTGCTCAAAGTCTGATGTTTAACTTCTTGAAGTAAACATTTGAGGTCACAGCAGTCCCTCCTTGTAAGTTTTATGTATTACTTCAGTTGGAGAGGTAAAGGCATTAAAACAGTTAACTACACATTTGATCAATGAATCAGTCTCCCATGTTTGATTTAAGGCTTGAAAGTGAATTAAACTTATGAATAAAATCAGGCTCTTAGATTCTAAACTATAAGTTCATAATAATTTCATTAAAATGTTTATAACTTTCAGAATTTCAATATGAAACCATGCTTTTTTGACATTGAACGGTTTGCGGCAGAAAGTAAAACCTTTAAAAGGTTTATAAAACATTTTAAATTTGTTTGTTAAATTTCTATCAAACAGTAGGAATGTAAACGTTCTAATAGTTGCTACACTTCTGGAAACAATTACCTGAAAGGAGATTAACATTTCTCAACTAGTTAGTGGCCCAGATCTCTGCTATTGTTTGTTAGTGAAGGGGCTATTCATTCATAAATCTGGACCCACCCAACCGAACAAAGAGACCCTTGGTGGCTGTTCAGGTGGACTCCAAGCCAAGAAAAAGGAATTGCTTCATTTCCTCAAGACTGAACTTTTGATCAACGCTGTGCGGTCAGGCTAAGAACTTAGATGGAATTTTAAACAAGGCATTAATGGCATTTCGGAAGCCACCATCAAACATCCTCCAATTAAGGAAGCAACGTAACAAGGTAAATTGAACCAGACAGGAATTTATTAAGGAAATTCACCTCTATTACCACAAAACACATCTCCTGCCAAGGCCAGTGAATATTTCACAGATAATAATCAATTATTGACTCTGGCACATCTCTGAATGTGATGTGGGTCTTACTTACAAGTGTGAAGTTTTAGTAACCAAAATGGGATTAAGTTTTCAAAATGCTGGGTAAACACAGCGAAAAGACTGACAAGGCTTCTGCTCCAATGGGGTTTATGTTCTAATGGAGGAGGCAGACTGTAAACAACTTTTTCAAATATATTTTTACAAATGTGATTACTGTTTTGAAGGAAATACAAAAGTTGCTGAGACAGAAAATAACACAGGGGAACTAAATAGATAGGGTGGTCAGAGAAGTTCTCTCTGGGTTGGGGACTTTTAACTGAGACCTGAAAGATGAAAAGAGTCCATCCATGGGAACCCTGGCAGGAGGAGCATTGTAGGCAGAGGCAGTGCAAGTACAAAGGCCCTGCAAGGCAAAGGGCTTGCCATGTTATGGAAGGACTGACAGTAGCCCTGCACAGCCACGGCATCAGACCCTGGGAAGGGTGGCACAAAGTGAGGTTAGAGAGGCAGATGGGGACAGAGCAGCTTTTCTCAAACATGTTTGACCATGGCTCATAGTAGGAAATATATTTTTTGTCTCAGCCAGTACTCAAATAAAACAAAATGTTTACATAGAAAATCCTACCCTTACAATGTGTAATGCCTATGATATTTTCTATTCATTTTAAAATACTAATCAATATCCAATAAATTCATTTCTTCACCAACTAATGGACTTTTGCAAAAGCATCGATAAGAGTCTGGGAAACTTTTGGAAGTCTTTTTTTATTTTTATTTTTTTAAATTTTTATTTATTTATTTATTTTGAGATGGAGTCTCCTTCTTTTGCTGAGGCTGGAGTGAAGTGGTGCAATCTCGGCTCAATGCAACCTCCACCCCCCTGGGTTCAAGCGATTCTACTGCCTCAGCCTTCCCAGTAGCTGGGATTACAGGCACCCGCCACCATGCCCGGCTAATTTTTTTATTTTTAGTAGAGACAGGGGTTCTCCATGTTGGCCACACCGGTCTCGAACTCCTCGCCTCAGATGATCTACCTGCCTTGGCCTCCCAAAGTGCTAGGATTACAGGCGTGAGCCACTGCGCCCAGCTAGAAATCTTTAAGGAAGGGAGAGCTTGATTGATAAATGGAAACTTCATTTTAGTCACTATAGAAAGATTGGATTTAAGGATAACAAAAATAAAAGTGGAAGGATCTGTTACGGTATCATTGCCAAAGCTCAGGAGAAAGATAGTAGCTCGAGCTATGTTGGTGGCAGTCGAAGCGGAGAGACATTCAGATTCAGGATATATTTTAGAGGTAAAGCCAACAGGACCCAGTGAGGAATTGACTGGGTAGTGGTGAAGGAAAGGAAGGCATCAAGAGTTAGTGCCAGGCTACTGGCTTTAGTAGCTGAGAGTATGATAGTGCTGTTTATTAGGAGACTAGAGTTAGCACTGGATGTATGGCGAAATTTAAAATTCCATTTTAAACATGTTAAGTTTGAGATGACTCTGAGTCATCTGAGCAGTTAATTACACAAATAGAGTTCAGAGAAGAAAGCTCACGGTCAATAGAATTAGGGTCTGAAACAAACAAATGGTATTTGAAGTCGTGGTAATGATGCGTTCTCCTAGAGAAAGTGTGGATAAAGTTGAGAAAAGAAAGCACTCAGTAAGTACCTTCAAGGAGCTCTGATTTTAAGAGGTAGGATAGAGAGGATTAAGAGAGCTGGTAAAAATACAGTGAGGAGGAGCTGCCTTTAGAATGGGAGCTATGTCAGGGGTGTGGTGCCTGAGAACCACTGTAGTGGAATGTGAACCAAGGAGGGAAAGACTACATTGAATACTGCTGAGGAACCAAGCACAACGAGAACAGAACATTGCTCATCTGGCACTATAGAGGCCTTTGGTAACCTTGACAAAGGTGTTTCTGTATTGTTGAAGGGACAAAAGCTAGATTGACCCTATACTACAGAAATTCCACCTCTAAGTTATATCAAATAAGAAACTTGTGCACATGTGCACCAAGAGAATCGTATACAAAAAATTCATAATTGCTTTGTTCACTAGAACAAGAAACTGGAAATGACCCAAATTTGTATCTTTGGGAGAATAGATAAATAAATTATGATATATTTTTATACTGTGGATGAGTGCTTTAACTTGGGCAAGTATATTAACAAAAAACACACAATAAACAAACAAAAAAGTCACAGAGTATATCTGTAGTATGATTCCATTTATACAAAGTTCAAAAAATGAAAAATAACACATTGTTTAAGCATACATAATAAGTAAGGGAATGATAAGCAAAACTGAAAAGGGCTATTACCTGGGTATGGGAATACTCAAAGATTAAACTCTATCTGTATTACACATGCATTTTAGTGTATATAAAATATTTCATTAAAAATAGCTACTTAGCACTGTCTCCTGAATAGGTCTAAATATATTGACCGACTCAGTAACAATAAGCATTGCTAGTATGCTACCTGTGGTCTCCAAATACTATTTTTTACTGAAAGAAACAAGAACTCTCTGAAAAAGGGCTGATTTTAAGAAAAACGGATTGGGAATATACAAGACAAAGCTAGACAATCTTGTCTTTGGGGAACGGTTAGAGCTGTGTCAAAAGAACACAGAAGCCAACTTGAAGTGGTTCCCACTGGCAAAGATGGAAACGCTTGAATATCATTAAGGATATTTACTGCAATGGATTGAAAAACACATAAAATATGCTTATCCTGCTTTTAAAAATATAAACTATTACTGTTGGTTATTCAAATAGTAAGTGAAAGAAGTTTCTCTTTATAGTATTCCAGATAATAAAAGAAGAACTGAGAAAATATAACCATTTTTCGATTTGTAATAAAATAATGGGTTTAATTCTCATCAACTGCTGCTAACGTCACAAAAGAGAGAGAAACAGACATTGTATGCCTCCTAATGGAAGAGCACAAACCAACTGTGATGTCTAGCCAAAAGAAACTGAACCTGAATCTGATCAATCTTCTAGATCCAACTACCAGTTTATAGAAAATACAGAGGATGGAGGAAATCTCACCTATACCACAGGGATACATTCATTCTATGAAATCCACATTGTGACAAATTCTAAAAGACAAATAGCTCTGTTTTTTCAAAAACAACAATAAAAACACTACAAACTAGCATAAGAAAAATGAGAGATGAGGGGAAAACAATAGCTTCAAAGAGACTTAAAAGATATCCAGCCACTCCCAATATATAAACCTTATTTAGATTCTGATTTGGATCAACTACTAAAATTTTCTAATAAATGTATAAGACTATTGGAAATTTTGGATACTAACTGATATTATGATACTGGGGATATTGAGAAATTATTAAATATTTTAATAAGTGATAGGTGTATTGTGATTATGTTAAAGATAAATTTTACATTTAAAATGAGTTTTAAGGGTAAAAATTAATCATTAATAGATTAATTTGCTAAATTAGTTTAATTAATTAATTAGTTAAAATAGCTGATTAAAGGTACTTTTACAGCTGCTTATTCCCAAATAAACTAGAATGAGAGAAAATATGTACATACATGTATGAACTTTAAAGTCATAAATCCACACATACAATATAAAAGATAAAGGGGGCCAAGCACGGTGGATCATGCCTGTAATCCCAGCAGTTTGGGAGGCCGAGGCAGGCAGATCTCTTGAGGTCAGGAGTTCGAGACTAGCCTGGCCAGCATGGTGAAGTCCCGTCTCTACCAAAAATACAAAAATTAGCGAGGCATGGTCATGAGCACCTGTAATCCCAGCTACTTGGGAAGCTGAGGCAAGAGAATCACTTGAACCTGGGAGGCGGAGATTGCAGTGAGCCGAGATCTCACCATTGCACTCCAACCTGGGTGATAGAGCAAGACTCAGCCTCAAAAAAAAAAAAAAAAAAAAAAAAGATAAAGGGAAAGAAACAACAACAGTATTTTGGACTTCAGAGTAGATCAAAAGCAGTATTAAGTGAAAGTTTCCTTGGCCAATCCAACTTGGAGAGTGTTCATTTGTTATTGCTTTCATTTCCATTTCCCTAATTACAGTCATGTATTAATTAACAATGGGGATACATTTTGAGAAACTCATTTTTAGGCAATTTTGTAGTTGTGTGAACATCATAGAATGTACTTACACAAACATGTTATAGCCTACTACACACCTAGGTTATATGGTATAGCTATGGTATAGCTACGTGATGAATGCAGAAGCCTCAGTACCTGATGCGATCAACTGGAAGAAAGGGTATCAGCGATGGAAGACGAAATGAATGAAATGAAGCGAGAAGAGAAGTTTAGAGAAAAAAGAATAAAAAGAAACGAACAAAGCCTCCAAGAAATATGGAACTATGTGAAAAGACCAAATCTACGTCTGATTGGTGTACCTGAAAGTGACGGGGAGAATGGAACCAAGTTGGAAAACACTCTGCAGGATATTATCCAGGAGAACTTCCCCAATCTAGCAAGGCAGGCCAACATTCAAATTCAGGAAATACAGAGAATGCCACAAAGATACTCCTAGAGAAGAACAACTCCAAGACACATAATTGTCAGATTCACCAAAGTTGAAATGAAGGAAAAAATGTTAAGGGCAGCCAGAGAGAAAGATCGGGTTACCCACAAAGGGAAGCCCATCAGACTAACAGCTGAACTCTCAGCAGAAACTCTACAAGCCAGAAGAGAGTGGGGACCAATATTCAACATTCTTAAAGAAAAGAATTTTCAACCCAGAATTTCATATCCAGTCAAACTAAGCTTCATAAGTGAAGGAGAAATAAAATACTTTACAGACAAACAAATGCTGAGAGATTTTGTCACCACCAGGCTGCCCTAAAAGAGCTCCTGAAGGAAGCACTAAACATGGAAAGGAACAACCGGTACCAGCCACTGCAAAATCATGCCAAATTATAAAGACCATCAAGGCTAGGAAGAAACTGCATCAACTAACGAGCAAAATAACCAACATCATAATGACAGGATCAAATTCACACATAACAATATTAACTTTGAATGTAAATGGGCTAAATGCTCCAATTAAAAGACATGGACTGGCATATTGGATAAAGAGTCAAGACCCATCAGTGTGCTGTATTCAGGAAACCCATCTCACATGCAGAGACACATATAGGCTCAAAATAAAGGGATGCAGGAAGATCTACCAAGCAAATGGAAAACAAAAAAGGCAGGGATTGCAATCCTAGTCTCTGATAAAACAGACTTTAAACCAACAAAGATCAAAAGAGACAAAGAAGGTCATTACATAATGGTAAAGGGATCAATTCAACAAGAAGAGCTAACTATCCTAAATATATATGCACCCAACACAGGAGCACCCAGATTCATAAAGCAAGTCCTTAGTGACCTACAAAGAGACTTAGACTCCCACACAATAATAATGGGAGACCTTAACACCCCACCGTCAACATTAGACAGATCAACAAGACAGAAAGTTAACAAGGATACCCAGGAATTGAACTCAGCTCTGCATCAAGCAGACCTAATAGACATCTACAGAACTCTCCACCCCAAATCAACAGATATACATTCTTTTCAGCACCACACCACACCTACTCCAAAACTGACCACACAGTTGGAAGTAAAGCACTCCTCAGCAAATGTAAAAGAACAGAAATTATAACAAACTGTCTCTCAGACCACAGTGCAAACAAACTAGAACTCAGGATTAAGAAACTCACTCAAAACCACTCAACTACATGGAAACTGAACAACCTGCTTCTGAATGACTACTGGGTAAATAATGAAATGAAGGCAGAAATAAAGATGTTCTTTGAAACCAATGAGAACAAAGTCACAACATACCAGAATCTCTGGGACACAAAGCAGTGTGTAGAGGGAAATTTACAGCACTAAATGCCCACAAGAGAAAGCAGGAAAGATCTAAAATTGACACCCTAACATCACAATTAAAAGAACTAGAAAAGCAAGAGCAAACACATTCAAAAGCTAGCAGAAGGCAAGAAATAACTAAGATCAGCGCAGAACTGAAGGAAATAGAGACACAAAAAACCCTTCAAAAAATTAACGAATCCAGGAGCTGGTTTTTTGAAGAGATCAACAAAATTGATAGATCGCTAGCAAGACTAATAAAGAAGAAAAGAGAGAAGAATCAAATAGATGCAATAAAAAATGATAAAGGGGATATCACCACCGACCCCAAAGAAATACAAACTACCATCAGAGAATACTATAAACACGCAAATAAACTAGAAAATCTAGAAGAAATGGATAAATTCCTCAACACATACATCCTCCCAAGACTAAACCAGGAAGAAGTTGAATCTCTGAATAGACCAATAACAGGCTCTGAAACTGAGGCAATAATCAATAGCTTACCAACCAAAAAAAGTCCAAGACCAGATGGATTCACAGCCGAATTCTACCAGAGGTACAAAGAAGAGCTGGTACCATTCCTTCTGAAACTATTCCAATCAATAGAAAAAGAGGGAATCCTCCCTAACTCATTTTATGAGGCCAGCATCATCCTGATACCAAAGCCTGGCAGAGACACAACCAAAAAAGAGATTTTTAGACCAATATCCTTGATGAACATCGATGCAGATATCCTCAATAAAATACTGGCAAACCAAATCCAGCAGCACATCAAAAAGTTTATCCACCATGATCAAGTGGGCTTCATCCCTGGGATGCAAGGATGGTTCAACATATGCAAATCAATAAATGTAATCCAACATATAAACAGAACCAAAGACAAAAACCACATGATTATCTCAATAGATGCAGAAAAGGCCTTTGACAAAATTCAACGCTTCATGCTAAAAACTTTCAATAAATTAGGTATTGATGGGACATATCTCAAATAATAAGAGCTATCTATGACAAACTCACAGCCAATATCATACTGAAAGGGCAAAAACTGGAAGCATTCTCTTTGAAAACTGGCACAAGACAGGGACGCCCTCTCTCACCACTCCTATTCAACATAGTGTTGGAAGTTCTGGCCAGGGCAATCAGGCAGGAGAAGGAAATAAAGGGTATTCAATTAAGAAAAGAGGAAGTCAAGTTGTCCCTGTTTGCAGATGACATGATTGTATATCTAGAAAACCCCATTGTCTCAGTCCAAAATCTCCTTAAGCTGATAAGCAACTTCAGCAAAGTCTCAGGATACAAAATCAATGTACAAAAATCACAAGCATTCTTGTACACCAATAACAGACAAACAGAGAGCCAAATCATGAGTGAACTCCCATTCACAATTGCTTCAAAGAGAATAAAATACCTCGGAATCCAACTTACAAGGGATGTGAAGGACCTCTTCAAGGAGAACTACAAACCACTGCTCAATGAAATAAAAGAGGATACAAACAAATGGAAGAACATTCCATGCTCATGGGTTGGAAGAATCAATATTGTGAAAATAGCCATACTGCCCAAGGTAATTTATAGATTCAGTGCCATCCCCATCAAGCTACCAATGACTTTCTTCACAGAATTGGAAAATACTACTTTAAAGTTCATATGGAACCAAAAAAGAGCCCGCATCACCAAGTCAACCCTAAGCCAAAAGAACAAAGCTGGAGGTGTCACGCTGCCTGACTTCAAACTATACTACAAGGCTATGGTAACCAAAACAGCATGGTACTGGTACCAAAACAGAGATATAGACCAATGGAACAGAATAGAGTCCTCAGAAATAATGCCGCATATCTACAACTATCTGATCTTTGACAAACCTGACACAAACAAGCAATGGGGAAAGGATTCCCTATTCAATAAATGGTGCCAGGAAAACTGGATAGCCATATGTAGAAAGCTGAAACTGGATCCCTTCCTTACACCTTATATAAAAATTAATTCAAGATGGATTAAAGACTTACATGTTAGACCTAAAACCATAAAAACTCTAGAAGAAAGCCTAGGCAATACCATTCGGGACATAGGCATGGGCAAGGACTTCATGTCTAAAACACCAAAAGCAATGGCAACAAAAGCCAAAATTGACAAATGGGATCTAATTAAACGAAAGAGCTTCTGCACAGCAAAAGAAACTACCATCGGAGTGAACAGGCAACCTACAGAATGGGAGAAAATTTTTGCGACGTACTCATCTGACAAAGGACTAATATCCAGAATCTACAATGAACTCAAACAAATTTACAAGAAAAAAACAAACAACCCCATCAGAAAGCGGGCAAAGGATATGAACAGGCACTTCTCAAAAGAAGACATTTATGCAGGCAAAAAACACATGAAAAAATGCTCATCATCACTGGCCATCAGAGAAATGCAAATCAAAACCACAATGAGATACCATCTCACACCAGTTAGAATGGCCATCATTAAAAAGTCAGGAAACAACAGGTGCTGGAGAGGATGTGGAGAAATAGGAACACTTTTACACTGTTGGTGGGACTGTAAACTAGTTCAACCATTGTGGAAGTCAGTGTGGCGATTCCTCAGGGATCTAGAACTAGAAATACCATTTGACCCAGCCATCCCATTACTGGGTATATACCCAAAGGACTATAAATCATGCTGCTATAAAGACACATGCACACATATGTTTATAGCGGCACTATTCACAACAGCAAAGACTTGGAACCAACCTAAATGTCCAACAACGATAGACTGGATTAAGGAAATGTGGCACATATACACCATGGAATACTATGCAGCCATAAAAAATGATGAGTTCATGTCCTTTGTAGGGACATGGATGAAACTGGAAACCATCATTCTCAGTAAACTATCGCAAGGACAAAAAACCAAACACCTCATGTTCTCACTCATAGGTGGGAATTGAACAATGAGAACTCGTGGACACAGGAAGGGGACCATCACACACCAGGGCCTGTCGTGGGGTGGGGGGAGGGGGGGAGGGATAGCATTAGGAGATATAACTAATGCTAAATGACGAGTTAATGGGTGCAGCACACCAACACGGCACATGTATACATATGTAACAAACCTGCACATTGTGCACATGTACCCTAAAACTTAAAGTATAATAATAATAAAATTAAAAAAATATATATATATAAAAAATGGTACACCTGTATAAGGCACTTACCGTGAATGGAGCTTGCAGGACTGGAAGTTGTTCTGTGTGAGTCAGGGAGTGAGTGGTGAGTGAATGTGAAGGTCTAGGATTACTGTACAGTACTGTAAACTTTATCAACACTGGACACTTAGGCTACTCTATTTAAAATTTTTTTCTTTAATAATAAATTAACCTTGGCTTGCTGTAACTTTGTTACTTTTCAAATGTTTAAATTTTTTAAATTTTTGACTCTTTACAATAACACTTAGCTTAAAACACAAACATTTTTACATCTGTCCAAAAGTATTTTCTTTCCCTATATCTTTATTCTATAAACTTTTCTCTAACTTTAATTTTTTTAAGCTTTTTTGGTGAAAAACTAAGACACAAACTTATACACTAGCCCAGGATCCTCAGTATCTCTGCCTTCCACCTTCATATCTTGTCTCCTGGAAGGCCTTTAGGAGTAACAACATGCATGGAGCTGTTATCTCCTATGATAACAATGCCTTCTTCTGGAACACCTCCTGAAGGACCAGCCTGAGGCTGTTTTACAGTTAACTTTTTATTTTAATAAGTAGAAGAAGCACACTGTAAAATAATGATCCAAAGCATTACAAATACGTATGGCAGTAGTATGGTCATTTATTATCATTATCAAGTATTATGTACTGCACATCATTGCGTTTGCTATACTTTTATAGGACTGGCAGCACAGTAGGTGTGTTCCCACCAGCATCACCACACCCACATGAGTAATGCATTGTGCTATGACATTTCCATGGCTATCTCAGGATAACTACAATGTCACTAGGTAATGGAGATTTTTCAGCTCCATTGTAATCTTATGAGACCACCGTCATATATGTGGTCTATCATTGACCAAAACATCATTATGGAGCACATGACTATGCTAGTGAGGCTGATCATCTTTCTTACTGACCATTTAGTTTCCTTTTTTTAGAGTTGGCTGCTCATGTATTTTGCCTGATTTTCTACCGGGTGGTTTGTTTTGAAATATTCTGAGTACTAATTTTTTATTAGTCACATATGTTGCATATATCTTCTCTAAGGTTGTCATTTGTATTTTAACTTGCTTATGCTGTCTTTTGTCATATAGATGTTTTTATTTATTATTATTTTTTTTTCAAGACAGGGTCTGGCTCTGTTGACTAGGCTGGAGTGCAGTGGCACGATCTTGGCTCACTGCAACCTCTGCTTCCGGTGCTTAAGCCATTCTTCCACCTTAGCCTCCCCAGTAGCTGGGACTACAAGCACATGCCACCACCCTCGGCTAATTTTTGTATTTTTGTAGAGTTGGGTTTTTGCCATGTTGCCCACACTGGTCTCCAACTCTTGAGCTCAAGCAATCTGCCCGCCTCAGCCTCCCAAAGTGCTGAGATTACAGACTTGAGCCATTGCACTCTGCCTTTAATTTTTATAGTCAAATTTATCAATATTTTTCTTTGTGATTTATGATGTTTATGTCTTGTTTAAGGAAACCTGCTCCTTTCAAGGTCATAAAGATTTTCTTCTATATTTTCTTCTAAATGGTTTAAGATTTTACCTTTCAGCTGGGTGCAGTGGCTCACGCCTGTAATCCCGGCACTTTGGGAGGCCAAGGCAGACGGATCATGAGGTCAGGAGTTCAAGACCAGCCTGACCAACATGGTGAAACCCTGTCTCTACTAAAAATACAAAAATTAGCCGGGCATGGTGGCATGTGCC
This sequence comes from Hylobates moloch, assembly GCF_009828535.3. Classification (NCBI taxonomy): domain Eukaryota; kingdom Metazoa; phylum Chordata; class Mammalia; order Primates; family Hylobatidae; genus Hylobates; species Hylobates moloch. The sequence continues at coordinate 30,469,898 of NW_026652293.1, read as the reverse complement.
TGTAATTCCAGCTACTCATGGGGCTGAGGCAGGAGAATCGCTTGAACTGGGGAGGCGGAGGTTGCAGTGAGCCGAGATCACACCATTGCACTCCAGCCTGGATGACAGAGCAAGACTTTGTCTCAAAAAAAAAAAAAAAAAAAGGATTTTACCTTTCATATAGAAATCTTTAATCCCATCTGAAACTGATTTTTGTGTAAGATTTGCTGTAGAGATCTAGTAGTTTTTAAAAATATACGAATTACCAAATTGTCCCAAGATCATTTATTAAGTAGTTATCATTTTCCCCCAATAATTTACACAGCTTTGCGTGTAATCCTTTTGTTGGATTTTGTTGGATTGGGCAAGTAAAAGAACACTTTGTCTTTTCAAGTGAAATCAAAACATATTATTAGAAGAGAAAGGAATTAGATTGAGAAGAGAAACGGATACAAAAAAACAGAATGAATAAGACATACTATTTGACTGTTCAACAGGGTGACCATAGTTAATAATTTAACCATATATTTGAAAATAACTGAAAGAGTGTAATTGGATTGTTTGTAACACAAAAGATAAATGCTTGAGGGGATGGAACCCCTGTTCTCCATGATGTGATTATTTCACATTGCATGCCTGTATCAAAACATCTCATATACCCCACACATATATACATCTATGTGCCCACAAATTAAAAACAATTTTTTTTTTTTGGAGACAAAGTCTTGCTCTGTTACCCAGGCTGGAGTGTGGTGTCATGGTCTCGGCTCACTGCAACCTCCGCCTCCCGGGTTCAAGCAATTCTCCTGCCTCAGCCTCCCGGGTAGTTGGGATTACAGGCACCTGCCACCATGCCTGGCTAATTTTTTGTATTTTTAGTAGAGACGGGGTTCCTCCATGTTGTTCAGCCTGGTCTCGAACTTCTAACCTCCTGGTCCGCCTGCCTCAGCCTCCCAAAGTCCTGCGATTACAGGTGAAAATTTTTTTAAAAAAGATTGAAGAGAGAAAAAAAAGGCTATAAAATGCTACACTGTAAGTAATCTATAATGGCTCATTGTCACTTTCAGTCTTTTTTTTTTTTTTTTTTTTTGAGACAGAGCCTCACTGGGTCACCCAGGCTGGAGTGCAGTGATGCGATCTCGTTTCACTGCAACCTCTGCCTCCTGGGTTCAAGCAATTCTCATGCCTCAGCCTCTTGAGTAGCTGGAATTACAGGCACACACTACCATGCCCGGCTAATTTTTGTATTTTTAGCAGAGACAAGATTTCGTCATGTTGGCCCCAGGCTAGTCTCAAACTCCTTACCTCAAGTAATTCGCCTGCCTTGGCCTCCCAAAGTGCTGGATTACAGGCATGAGCCACTGTGCCCTGCTCATTTTCAGTTTCCTTTTTACAGAGAAGAATTTGTTCTAGAACAAACTGAACATTTTTTTTTTTGTGCTGCAACTGAAAACTAAAAGAGTATTTATATTAGACAAAACAAGAACTTGTCCTTTTGTAGCTAATGTGTTGATGCATGGACTTAATTTTCATCCAAGTACTGATCAGATATTGGTTAAGCTTTATGCCAAAAGTGAACATATTATAAGTAAATTATCCAGACGAGTTACCTACTTTTTATCTAAAATGCCTAAGTACAACTTGCTATAGCAAAGCATATGCCAAACCATGATTAGGAAAACCAGAGATATTCTGTTTTGAAAGATTTCTAAGTTGATAGAACCTATGACTTCTATTAGTGGTTCTTTTAATAATTGTCTCACAAACAGCTCAGATCTGATATCCACTTGAAACAGTAAATCACTATTTTAAGCAAGATTTTTTACATGATAGAGGTGGTTTTATGACAAAGCAGTACATTATGAGCCAATAGCCATAGTATAGATAATTTAGACAACTGAGGCCAACAAATCTTATACACTCTTAATGCCCTAACACACAATTTTTACTATTATTTTAGTGAACATTTTCAGTATATTTTTCACCTGAATAGATTTTTATTAATAACTTTTTATTGCATTATACATACAGGTAAAAAGGAATTATTTTCTATTTGATTTTTCACCTCAAATAGCTTGCTTGTTATACATTTACTATTCTTCTAGCAGTTGCACTACAGATTCCAACATGCATTGTTGACTTTCCTAAAAAAAAAAAGTTGTAAAATATACATAACAAAATTTGCCACTTTGGATCATTTTTAAATGAATAGTTCAGTAACATCAAGCACATTCACATTATTGTGCAACCATCATCACTCTCTACCTCCGGAATTTTTCATCTTCTTAATCTGAAACTCTGTACCAGTTAAACCATAATTCTCTATCCCCAGTCCCCTATCCCCTGATAGGGGGTTACCATTAACTACTTAATAATAACTACTTAATAATGGTGGTTACCATTGTTTGTTCTGTCTGCATGATTTGACTACTCCAGGTGCCTCATATTAAGTGGAAGCACACAGCATATATATACTCTTTTGTGGCTGGTTTATTTCATTTAACATAATATCTTCAAGGTTTATCCATGTTGTAGCATAGATCAGAATATCATTTCTTGTGGCTGAATAATATTCCATTGTATGTATAGACATTTTGCTGATCCATTTATCTGTTAATGAAAATTTAGGTGGCTTCCACCTTTTGGCTCATGTGAATAATGCCACTATGAACATGGGTGTATAAATAACTTTTTGAGACTTCTGTTTTTAATTCTTGAGGGTATATACCCAGAAGTGGAATTGTTGAATCATATGTAATTCTATGTTTAATTTTTTTAGGAGCCTCCATACTGTTTTCCATATTAGCTACACCATTTTATATTTCCAATTCAAATTCACAGACACAGAATGAAGAATGGTGGTTGACAGAGGATAGCGGGGAGTGGGGATCGAGAGTTATGGTTTAACTGGTACAGAGTTTCAAATTGAAAAGATGAAAAATCCCAGAGACAGGGGGTGGTGATGGTTGCACAATAATGTAAATGTGCTTGATGTCACTGAGTTGTACATTTAAAAATGGTTCAGCCTGGGCTCGGTGGCTCATGACTGTAATCCTAGCACTTTGGGAGGTGCAGGCAAGTGAATTTCTTGAGGAGACCAGCCTGGCCAGCATGGTAAAACCCCATCTCTATCAAAATACAAAAACCAACTGGGCATGGTGGCGGGCGCCTGTAATCCCAGCTACTTGGGAGGCTGCGGCAGGAGAATTGCTTTGAACTCAGGAGGTGGATGGTCCAGTGAGCTGAGATAGAGCCACTGCACTCCAGCCTGGGCAACAGAGCAAGACTCTATCTCAAAAAAAAAAAAGTTTCAAACAGTACATTTTATGTTATGTATATTTTACATAGGATTTCAGTTTCTCTACATCTTCACCAACAGTTGTTATTTTCTGGTTTTTGTCTTTGTTTTAATAATAGTCTTTCTAACAGATGTAAAGGGGTAGCTCATTGTGGTTTTGATTTGAATTTCTCCAATGATTAGTGATGAGGAGTCACTATTGACCTTTTGAAGTTTAATTCAAATTATCACTTTTACTTCTTTCTAAACAGTGGAAGGACCTTAGAACACTTGATCTCCATTTTCCCTCTTACTGCTTTATGTGCTGCTATCATCATGTAATTTAATTTAGATATATTTTTATTTTTTATTTTATTTTTTGAGATGGAGTCTTGCTCTGTCGCCCAGGCTGGAGTACAGTGGTGTGATCTCAGCTCACTGTAACCTCCGCTACCGAGGTTCAAGCGATTCTCCTGCCTCAGCCTCCCGAGTAGCTGGGATTACAGGCGCATGCCATCATGCCCGGCTAATTTTTGTGTTTTTAGTAGAGATGGGGTTTCAGCATCTTGGCCAGACTGGTCTTGAACTCCTGACCTCGTGATCCACCCATCTCGGCATCCCAAAGTGTTAGGATTACAGGCATGAGCCACTGCATCTGGCCAATTTAGTTATATTTTTAAACCCTTCAAGGCATTATGATTATTTTATATACTCGATTTATATTTTTTGAAATATTTATTCTTTCTATTCTTATATTTGTTCTCTCATTTTTAAGTTTCTATCTTAGGTCATTTTTCTTCTATACCAAGAACATCCTTTAGTGTTGTTTGCTGGTTTCTTGTTTTTTTGTATTTGAAAAAAAGTTTTTATTTAGTGTTCTGTTTGTTTGTTTGGTTGGTTGGTTGGTGGTTGGTTGGTTAGATTTTGTAGAGACGAGGTCTTGCTGTGTTGCCCAAGCTGATCTTAAACTCCTGGACTCAAGTGATCCTCACACTCTGGCCTCCTGAAGTGCTGAGATTACAGGTGTAAGCAACTGTGCCTGGCTTTAATATTTATTTTAAAGTATTTTTTACCGGATGTAGAAGTCTAGGTTGGCAGGTTTTCCCATCATCATTTTGAAGATACGATTCACTGTTTTATGGCTTTCATTGTTTCTGTTGTGAGTGAGTAGTCAGTCACATTGTTGCTCTACTGCAGGTATCTGGGTTTGTTTGACTTCTTTCGTATTTTTTTTCCCTTTGTGTTTGAGATTCAGCAGTTATACTCTGATGTGCTTAGGTGTGATTTTCTTGTATTTATCTTGTTTAAGAGTCTCAATATTTCTTGAACCTGTACAGGGCTCAATTTTTTTTATCGGTTTTGGAAAATCCTCACCCATTATCTCTTTAAATATTGCATCTGCCCATTTTCTCTCTCTTCTCCATCTGCATCTCCACTTATATGTAGGTTAGACATTTTTAGTGAGTCTCATTTGTTTTTTATGCTTGTTTTGGTATTTCCCCTCTTTTATTCTCTCCATCTTCAATCTGTCTCTTTCATCTGACCTATATTTCAGTTCATTAATTCTGTCTGCACTTATGTATTCTGTTGTTAAATCCATCCTTTGAATTCTTAATTTCAGGTTTTTTCAGTTCTAGAATTTCTGTTTGATTCTTTGTATTTATTTTTAGTTCTTTGCCAAATTTCTCCATCTGAGATTTTCTTTCTATTGTTTTTATCTCTTATTTTCGGCAGACTTTTAGTTCCTATTTTGGTTTTAAAATCAACAGCTGAGGCCGGGTGCAGTGGCTCACGCCTGTAATCCCAGCACTTTGGAAGGCCAAGGCGGGCGGATCACCTGAGATCGGGCGATCGAGACCATCCTGACCAACATGGAGAAACCTCGTCTCTACTAAAAATACAAAAACATTAGCTGGGCGTGGTGGCACATGCCTGTAATCCCAGCTACTCGGGAGGCTGAGGCAGAGGAATCGCTTGAAACTGGGAGGCGGAGGTTGTGCTGAGCCGAGATCGCGCCATTGCACTCCAGCGTAGGCAACAACAGTGAAACTCCGTCTCCAGAGCAAACAAACAAAAAAATCAGTTGAATATGGAAAATTGCAGCCTCAAATGCCAGCTCATCTCTCTTAGTTTGTATGTCTGGCTATTTATTATTCTGTGTCAGATATTGTGTATTAAAAATTATGCAAAAATTAATTTTGAGACTCTGGATGACATTATCTTTTTCCACAGGTGATCTCCTTCTGCTCCTGACAAACAGGTAAGCTGAGGAAGATCAGTTTAATTCATTCAGGATTTAAGGTTATTCAATGTTTGGCTTCAGCCTTTGTGAGGTCTGGTCTCATTCTGATCTACATTTACTTCTAGAATAGAGCCTGTCAGGTCTCATTCAAAAGCCTAGTGTTTACTGGGATTTCTCCTCCTCCTTCTTGGGCCTGGGATTCCAATTTTTGTCTTTCTTTTACCATGAAATAACCAAAACTCTGCTAAGCATTGCACCCTTTGGCTGCTGCTTCCACTTTCAGAAGTGACAAGCACATCAAGGGAAAAAGCAGTCCTAAAAATCAATGGCTTTTCTCCTCCTCACAGAGCTCGATCCTGCAAGGTTTTATAGCATTGGAAACTTTCTCTTTAAGTCAGTTTGCTGGACCAAGCAGTACATTACCACATGTGAGATAAAGCTTTATTTAATGACGCTTCTTTTTCCTTAACAGACAGGGTCTCACTTTGTTACCCAAGCTGGAGTACAAAGGTACAATCACACAGCTCACTGCAGCCTCAAACTCCTGGCCTCAAGCTACTCTCCCACCTCAGCCTCCTGAGTAGCTGGGATTACAGGCATAAGCCACTGCTCCAAGCTTTAATGATGCTTAATAGTTAAATATGTTAGCTAACCCAGTTTCTACAAGGTACAGTCGAAATTTTTAGTCTCTCCAATAAATGGTCATACAGCTTCTGCTTAAATATCTTCAGGAAGGACAAGTAGTTACACTCAAGCCAGTCCATTCCACTTTGGGATGGCTATAATTATAGTAACGTCTTATTACATTCAACAATAACAACAATAAAACCCACTTATTTTCTCATAAATTTCTTAGTCCTAGTGTTAGTTTCTAAAACAACAGAGAACAAATTATTTTCCCTCTTTTCTAATGCATTCTTTAAAAAATATTAGTGTGGCTGTTGCATTCCCTTTTATTTAAAACAAATGAACAAACATCTTCTACTAGCTGAATATTACTAGCTTTTTTTTTTAACCTAGTCTCTATCAAGCCAGGCCTTCCCCTGGCTATGATGGTGAGTTATTTTTAGACATATATATGGGATTTTATATTTAGAACTAATAAATTTCTTTTTTAAAAATTTAGCTTAATATCTCAGTCTATTGAAAGCACTTTAAAACTAGGTTTTTGTCATCCCTATAAACTTTGTGTCATCTTAAAAGTGGCAAACATTCCTCCAAATTCTTAGGGACATTTATAAAGATTGTTGAGTATTAAAGTGCCTTGAATAGATTCCTGTGGAAGTTGATGAGAGACTTTTCCAAGCTTGCTCCTCAGGCATTAATCACGTGTTTGGACACATTCTACAACTAGATTTAAGTCCACCTAAAATTTAATGTCATTCCTATTTTCAACCATCTTATTCACTAGAATATTTTCTGTGCCAAACTCCTTAGAGAAAAAAATTATTATGTCTATAGCTTTCCTATAATCAACTTAGCAATGCTATGAAAAAAAGAAATGAATTTTATATGCCATGACTTGTACTCAATGAACAAATCACACCAAGTTAATCCAGGTTTTTGGAAGGTGGGACATACATTTTTAAATGAATAAATACAAATGGAATAACATGTAGGCTAAGTGAAAAACTAAGAAAAGACATTATTAGAACTTGGAATTTTATAAATGCTTGTTGAATGTAATAGAAAATTTTACTTACTAGAGTCAACTGAATGAATTACCTAATTATTTTTATTTACTTTATATCTGCACATATTTTCTCTTTCCAGTTGGGTTGTACTCTAATTATATTTCTTTCGTTCCTCATTTCTTCTTCCATCCCCAATATCTAGTGTAATACCAGGCACATTATAAGAACTCAATTGTTGGTTGATTCACTTTCTACCAGTGACATCAGTGAAATGCTTTATTCGTTCCTTCAGTAAATATTTATTTATTTATTTATATTTTTTATTTTTGAGACAGAGTCTCACTCTGTCACCCCGGCTGAAGTGCAGTGGCATGATTTCAGCTCACTGCAACCTCTGCCTCCTGGGTTCAAGCAATTCTCCTACCTCAGCCTCCCTAGTAGCTGGAATTACAGGTGCCCGCCACCTCGCCCAGCTAATTTTGTAGTTTAGTAGAGGTGGGGTTTCACCATGTTGGCCAGGCTGGTCTCGAACTCCTGACCTCAAGCAATCCACCTGCCTCAGCCTCCCAAAGTGCTGGGATTATAGGCGTGAGCCACCACGCCCGGCCAGTAAATATTTATTGAACCCTTAATTTATTCTAGGCATTGTACTAGGAACTGGGCTACATTAGCACAATGCTCCCAAGTTGCTGTCAGTCTGATACAGAACTGGTGAGCAGACATCCAGACAAGTGGATAGGCACTTAGAATCCCATATATTAAAAAGCTAGTAAGAGATAGAGTTCCTTTACTTTTAAAGGCAGATTCTAAATCTAAGAGACCATTCTAAAACTAAGGGAAAAGTCTCCTTGGCAACATATATCCACCGAATATTTGAGTCATGATATATTAATAGATTAATTTAAATATAATCTTTACCTGGGCTATAATGTCTACCTTCTCCTGCCCCATGAGATAGGAAAGTATTTTATCACATAAAAAAGTTATTGGTGGGGCATTGTGGCTCACGCCTATAATTCCAGCACTTTGGGAGGCCAAGGCGGGTGGGTCATTTGAGGTCAGGAGTTTGAGACCAGCCTGACCAACATGATGAAACCCCATCTCTAGTAAAAATATACAAATTAGCTGGAAGGTGGGCACACGCCTGTAATCTCAGCTGCTCGGGAGGCTGAGGCACGAGAATCACCTGAACTCGGGAGGCGGAGGTTGCAGTGAGCTGAGATCACGCCACTGAACTCCAGCCTGGGTGACAGAAAGAGACTCTGTTTCAAAAAAAAAAAAAAAGTTATTGATCTTTTAATCTGTTAGGAAGTAGAAATTGGTGGTTACAAAAGAGTATGTAAGAGATTGCCGCCATTTTTTAAAAAATACAATCTATGAATATAAAAGAAATGGGCTTGTGAGAGGTTTTCTCACTCTAGGCCGATTCTTCAAGCAATTACTATGTCAACAGAAACAGATGTTTCCCTTTCTTCATATGATGATCAGGCATCCAAACTTATTTGAAAAGCTAGAGAGGCACAATTTGTCCGTATTGTAGTGGCAGGTTTTGCAGCAATTGTTGCATGTGGAGTATACAAATTGAAGAGCAGGGGAAATAATAAAGTGTCCCTTCATCTGAACCACATGCATGTGGCAGCCCAAGGCTTTGTTGTAGGATCAATGATAGTTGGTAAGGGCTATTCCATGTATCAGGAATTCTGGGCAAAACCTAAGCTTTAGAAGAAGAGATGCTGTCTTGGTCTTGTTGGAGGAGCTTGCTTCAGTTAAACATCTCATTATCGAAGTTACATATTAATGTTGAAAATTAACTATTTGAGTAGATTCAGATGATGATAACATGGTATTTTCAATATTGGCTTCATTTCTTGTAGGCTTGATCTGCCTGTGATCGAATTACTAGCAGTCACTAGTTTACTAACAAAGTCATTTGGGGGACTCAAGTTAACACTAAAGAAACACATCACTTAAATCCACTTGGTAGTGTTGAAATGTCCAGCTTCTTAAACTGTTTAGATGAAATTAGTTCTAAAGAGGATAACAGGCCAACCCTGAAGTACTCCCAGTTTGCTGCAGAAGCTCGCATATTTCCCAGTTAATTTAACTTTTTTCTGCCTGTCCTGTGGACCAGCTTCAGCCTTAGAACTCTGGCAAAAAAGTGCATGGAATATAACTTGTAAAGCCTCCCACAACTGAAAGTATATATATATATGTGTGTGTGTGTGTGTGTGTGTGTGTGTGTGCGCGCGCGTGTTTGATACGGAGTCTCGCTCTGTTGCCCAGGCAGGAGTGCAGTGGCGCCATCTGGGTTCACTGCAAGCTCCGCCTCCCGGGTTCACGCCATTGTCCTGCCTCAGCCTCCTGAGTAGCTGGGATTACAAGCGCCTGCATTTTTAGTTGAGAAGGGGTTTCACCGTGTTAGCCAGGATGATCTCGATCTCCTGACCTCGGTGATCCGCCCACCTCAGCCTCCTAAAGTGCTGGGATTACAGGCGTGAGCCACTGCGCCCGGCCTATATATATGTGTGTTTAAACCAAATCTAGAAAGCTTACAATACAACTGCATAGTCGTAGTATTTATTAAAGAATCACAATCGTAAGCATGAGAATAATTTATGAATTCTAGTTTAGTTCTTTTGTAATTGCAGAATTATATTTTTGCTGCTGTTATATTAGAATACTTCTTAAATGTCATCTTGAAATAGAAGCATGTACTTTAAGCACTCATGCAAAGGTAAATGAAGAAACTTTTAAAATGTGTGGGTTGTTTATTTTCTCCATAAGAATTGTAAACATTAAATAAATTACTTATAATGGAATTGATTAATGATTTATGAGAAAGCTAGCTTGACCAGACATTATACACAAACTTTTTTATGCTACAGAACGCCATTGCACTTGTGAAATTCTCCTGTCTAACCTGAATTTACATTCCATGGTGATATCATGGTATATGCATTGTTATTAAAATAAGTGACCATGTCAAAAAAAAAAAAAGAAGAAATTAGAAGGTTGCACCTCAACATGCTAATAGTGGCTGACTATGGAGGAATTACCACTTATTTTATTTTCTTTGGGCTTTGATATTTCCAAATTTCCTAAAATTGGCATATTTTATAAAATATTATTTGCAAAGAAGGTTCATGAATCTCCCATACTGTGAGAGGAAGAACTACTTTTAATTTCAATATTGAGAACGCTGTAAGGGTTAGGAACAGAGAAAAGACTGAATGAAACTAAATAAAATTCTTAGAATGAGAGAAGTCATTGCTGCTTTATTTATCCAGGAACTGACTCTGAGTTTTAAATCCTAGGACTGTTACCACATGTGGTATTTCTCTGGTAGAAAATGAATGATCTCCATTTTGAAAAATCTGGTTCAAGTGGCAAGCTGCAAAAGGGTCCTTTACCTTCCCTCATTCCAACATAAAAATATTGAGGTTTATCCATTTGTTCCAGGGCTCCCTACTTCATAATTTATCTATAGGTATAAGGCCATTTAACCTATGTCACATGACTGGCGTTTGAAATAGAAACAGATGTTAGCATTTTCTTCCTCACCCCCCCCCCACCCTTATAATTTTGATGTAGACGATTCAAAGACCATGAGGATGCCCTATGTCAGACATGAAAATTTGGATAGACAAAAGTTACTTTAACTGGACGGCAAAAATGCCATGAGTGGTTTGTTTTTATGGCATCTGCTATCTCCTACAGCACCCTAGAGTTATCTGTATACATTGTATATTTTTCATTTTGTTTTTAACCAGTATGGTAAGCCTCCAGACAAAATTCTATTTCGATTTCTTTTGAAATTTATTTTTCTTCTTTCTCTTTTCTTGCATACATTCCTCTCTCTTTAGTTGCCTCCTTTGGCTTTTTCTCCCTTTTGTCCTTAGTATCCAGTATCAGTCCCAGTCATTGCTTAATCATCCTGGGGGTCAGTCCCAGTCATTGCTTAATCATACTAGGGGTATGGAAAGCTAAGGAACACAGTAACTCAATGTGTCACATTTGCCATTTGTTCTCATCTCCCTTTCTCTCTATTGCTCTGCTGTATTCTGCATCACAAGAATTGTGTTTCCCAGGATTCCTTACTAACTGCTTAGGTTCATCCAAATGGGAGGCAATGGCAAAAGACTGGAAGGTAGGAGAAAGGGTGCTTCAGGTGATATCTCCAGCAGTCATTGTGCCTCCTCCGTGGCTGCAGCTCCTACTGGACATTCCTTCCTTCTGGGGTCCTAGCATCCACTGGGCAGTCCCAGTTGTGGTGCTAGTTCCCTGTTGCACCCTGGCCTCCAGACTCTGGGAAGAGCTCCCCACTGCATTGCCCCTGCTAATATCTTGGTGGCTACACTACCCCCTGGGATAGTGCAGCTTCTCAGTTTCTCCATCACCTACAGAATCCGTTTCTCATATTTAAGTCTCTTGGTTTATAAGTCTTAGAGGGGTTTCCATTTCCTGACTAGACCCTATTGTTATACTCTAGAAAAAGATATTACATAGTTCTGAAAAGAGACCCAAAATGATGAATGCAGTAAAGTCCATGTTAATTTTAATTCTTGGGAATGGTGTGGGTTGATTTCAGTTCTGTTGTAAACTTTGGAAGCTTCAGATCAATGTTTGCCAAATAGGAAAAAATAAATACATTGGTACTTAGGGGAAGGAAATGTTATTTTTAAGAGTCTAAGCTACATATTTAAAACAATAGACTGCTTAAAAAAGAAAATCTTAAGATATATAAAAATAATCCCATTTCCTCTGAAATATTGCAAATCATTATTTCCTTTATGAAAAATTCAGTCGATATCTATTTAGAAAATAAAAATATTCAGCTGTGCTTTTACAACCAAATTTAAATTTATTATGTTTTTAAATTAAAGTTTTAAATTTGAATTAAATAATTAAAAATGTATGGGGTACCTGCTGTGTATTATGAAGCATACAAAGATGAATAAGACAAAAGCAGTTCAAAAGACAAAATACCAGAAAAAAAATGCATATGTATGAAAACAAAGTCCATGTATAAAATCACCCTTCATTTAAGTTAAGTTTAACTGACATTTATATGATACCTATTTTTGTTTTGTTCTGGAATCAGAACAAAGATTTACTGTTAGGATACTAGTGATATAATGCTTTTATCTTTTTTTTCTATCAGCTTCCTCAGGTTGAAAATATAATGCTGATTTCATCTTATACCACCTTCCTCCTTGCTCCCCTCACTCCTGCTATACAGGCCTTATTGCTATTCCTTAAACAAGCTAAACATGCAGCAGAGGCAGTGAAAGGATGGTTACATAACAGAAGATCAATCAAACAACAAAATATATTAATGATGATGGATGGGTGACAGATTCCTCATTGTCAGAGAAGAGAGTTACAGATACGTGAAGGAAGAAAAGTGGAATGAACATTCTGTGTTGGATTGCAGTTAGAAATACAAGTGTGAATCCCTGGATTTCAGTATGTATAAAAATAAATGTAGACATAACATATATGCATTTCCTAATTCTGGCCTGGAATGGCAGTTCCCCAGTACTAATGAGTACACCAAGTGTCCAGAAGTTGGCTCCTAAATACTATTCTCCACTAAAAAATCATCAGGACTCCTTATAAAAATGGCTGATTCCAGGGTGGTACAGGGAGGGTACAAGATGACCCTGGAACATTTTCTTGTGCCACTGAGAAAGAAAATACTTAAAAAATGATGGAGACATGTCAAAGGGACACAGAAGCCAATCTGAAGGAAGTTTCCATTGGCCCCAAATGGGAACTATTTTAACAAGAAAATAAACACTGCTTGGAACATAAACGAATAAACTGAATTTTGGTGAAACTTTATATACTTTCAAAGTACCACTTTACAAAATACTTGTTAATTATAAAGGGAAAAAGAGTAGCTGTAAAGTGGAGAAACCTGGCCGACATCACGTTAATCAAGTAATCAGAGTTAAACGGAACAAATCTAAGTTCTCTGCCCTCTGAGAGGGGAAGAACAAAGCATTACTTCCTGACAAGGATTCAATACCTGAACTCATGAGGATCCCTCAGACAAATCCAAACTGAAGAACATTCTACAAAATAACTTGCCAGTAATTTTCAAAAATATCAAGGTCTTGGAGGTCAAGAAAGACTGAGGAATTGTTTGGTACTGAAGGAGTCTAAGGAGATGTCACAAGTAAATTTAACAGGTGATTCTGTGCTGCTTCCATTGTCTGTAAAGGAGATTTTAAGTGTTAATTTTCTGATTTTGATGGTTGTACTGTGGTTATGAATTCATAATCTATTCCAAGTTATGGGGCAAGTTAGCAACTTGACTCTCAAATGATATAAAGAAAATTTCTTTGTACTGGATTTGCAACTTTTCTCTAGTTTCAGATGGTATCAGAATAAAATGATGTATACAAAGAAAAAGAATACAACTCATAATTCTGTAGGTCAGGTATTCAAGTGGGACTCAGCTGAGCAGTTTTTGTGCTCCGTGTAGCAAAGGTTTGGTCAGTCACTCGGCTGCATTTAGCAAGATGCTGAGCTAGAAGTTCCAATAAGTCTTCACTCACTGTCTGGCTCCTCTCTGCTCCTCCATGTGTACCACCCTCTTCCCCTGCATGGAGTGTCATCATTCAGGAGTCCAGCCCAAGATTCTTTCGGTCTGATGGCTGGATTTCCAGAGCCACAGAGGAAACAGCCAGGACTCTTAAAAGTCTCTTCACCTGGATGGTGGTTACACAGGAGTGTTCGCTTTGTAAAAAATTAATCAGGCCATATATTTAAGCTTTTGCGTACCTTACAGTATACATGAAATACTTCAATAAAAAAAGTAAAAATAAATTATAGTTACTGTTTTTCTAATTGCAGATCCTCCTTTTTCACTTTTCTACTTAACACCATGTGATAGGGGCAGATTCTTCCTCGGATGAAGCGAAGATGGTAACATAAGCATGGGTATTTGATCACCTCCCTATCCAACTCCCTACAGACACAGCCTAGGCAAATATAAAATGGGTAAATTTTGACTTACTCTAGAAAATAAAGATCTCTCTTACCTCGATATCTCAAGACTCAAGGACTCTTCACTGAGCTAACGTAAGAAAGAAAAGCCAACCCGTCAGCAGTATACCTTTCCCCATTTTCTGTAGGGAGAGGTAGGGAGGATAGCTTTGACTCATATCATTTTGCTTGCTGTGAGAACTGGCTGGTCCACAATGTTAGTCTCCGACCTTGGAAGAAGCTTCTTCACAGGTCTGCCCCCAGGGAAAGACATGCCTGGCCTTGCTCTCAAAACCACTCAACAAGGAGGAAGCCTGCTTGAAGACGCTCCAGGGAGATAGAATCTACCACAGGCTCCACTCCTGCTCAAAGGAAACAATCTGAGAATTCGAAAGAAATACATTTCTTATTTATTTATTTATTTATTTATTTAGAGATGGAGTTTCACTCTTGTTGCCCAGGCTGGAGTACAATGGCGCAATCTCAGCTCACTGCAACCTCCACCTCCCGGGTTCATGCAATTCTCCTGCCTCAGTCTCCCAAGTAGCTGGGATTACAGACACGCACCACCACTCCCGGCTAATTTTTTTATATTTAGTAGAAACAGGGTTTCACCATGTAGGTCAGGCTGGTCTCAAACTCCTGACCTTAGGTGATCCACCCACCTTGGCCTCCCAAAGTGTTAGGATTACAGGCGTGAGCCACTGCGCCCAGCCCAAGAAATATATTTCAAACAAACCCAGTTAAAATAGACTGCAACTGAATGAGTACCAAATTATTAAAAATTAAATGTGTAAATTAGATCTTGGTCAGTTTTCCCATAATGGAGAAAAAACAGGCTGATGAAAATGATTAGGAAAAGGTTAGGCCATGCGTGGTGGCCCATGCCTGTAATCCCAGCACTTTGGGAGGCCGAGGCGGGGGATCATCTGAGGTCAGGAGTTTGAAACCAGCCTGGCTAAAGTGGCAAAACCCCATCTCTCCAAAAAAAAAAAAAAAAAAAAAATACAAAAATTAGCCGGATGTGGTGACACACACCTGTAATCCCAGCTACTCAGAAGGCTGAGGCAGGAGAATCACTTGAACCTGGGAGGTGGAGGTTGCAGTGACCCAAGATTACATTACTGCACTCCAGGCTGGACGACAGAGCAAGACTCCGTCTCAAAAAAAAAAAAAAAAGAAAAAAGGTTAAAACATGAAATATAGATGAAAGTAATTTAAAAAAATGAGTTGCAGAAGGCAAAAAAAAGGAAGAGAAGTAAAAATAAACAACAAAAAAGTTTATAAATAGATATGCAGTCAGGCACTGAAAAAGATATGTAGACTTGAACACATTCTAATAAAATTTATAAATTCCAAAGATAAAGAAGTTTTATATTGTTATTGTAGCTGGGACCACAGGCACACGCCACCATGCCCAGCTAATATTTTTCCATTTTTGGCAGAGACGGGGTTTCACCATGTTGCCCGGGCTGAACATATGAATTTTGAAGGATACAAACATTCAGATTATGGCATCCACCATCGTTTTACTCCCATCTCAACTGATTGCTCTGTGGGACTCGTGTATAGCTGTTAAAATAAGGCATTCCTGCATGATTTTCCTGCGGTGGATCCCTGTTCCCCTGTTTTCTGGCTCCCTATGGATTCTTTTTTTTGAGACAGTCTTGCTCTGTTGCCCAGGCTGAAGTGCAATGGTGTGATCTCGGCTCACTGCAAACTCTGCCTCCTGGGTTCAAGCGATTCTCCTGCCTCAGCCTCCTGAGTAGCTGGGATTACAGGCGCACACCACAGGCCTGGCTAATTTTTGTATTTTTAGTAGAGATGGGATTTCACCATGTTGCCCAGGCTGGTCTCAAACTCCTGACCTCAGATGATTTGCCAGCCTTGGCCTCCCAAAGTGTTGGGATTACAGGTGTGAGCCACTGTACCAGCCAGAGATAATCAAATCTTAAGCAGTCCATTCTATATTCTGTAAGTTCAGCTGCTTTAGGAAAATGAATACATGGTGAGATAAGTATATGTCAGTAGTATCAGGTCACTCTTGCTTCTTTTGCTGTAAAATGAATTATTTGGACAGAAGCAATGTTGTGTGGAATACTACGTTGGGGATTAAGATATTCAATAAACCCATAGGTAGTATTGCTGGCAGAAACATGGTAAGTAGTAAAGAGAAATCCATATTCAGAATAAATGCTTACCTTTGCCTCCACCATAATGGGAAATGTTAGCCCCTGAGTGTGCCGCATTTCAAGGTCTCAGTGCTGATTTCTGTGTCACTGAGCATTGATGCGTGGGTTGTTCTCACGATATTCTTTCTTTGTTATACAATAGTAGCGTTTTTTAGCTGCCCACTTGGTTGCCCAAAATAAAAACTACATTTCCCAGCCGCACTTGCAGTTTGACCTCACAAATTAAATTCTAGGAAATAGGATGTGTAATCTCCAGTTCATGCCCTTAAGGGGAAGTAGTGGACTCCCGTCCTATTTTCTTGATTTTAGCCAGCTAAACTGTGGACTTGATTGTGGGAGCTACAGTAGCTGCCATCAACCACAAAACGAAAATTGCATTTTGAAAATGACAGAAAAGCAAGCCGGAAAGAATCAGGATCCCCAAAACTCTAAAGCCTGGATTACCTACTGGGATTTTAATTTAATTTTAATTTTTAGAATAATTTCAACTTTTATTTTAGATTTAGGGGATACATGTGCAGGTTTGTTACATGGGTTGATTGTCTGTTGGTGAGGTTTGGGGTATGAATGATCCCATTATCCAAGTAATGAACATAGTTCCATAGATAGTTTTTCAGCCCCTGCCCCACCTCTAGCAGTCCCCATTGTCTATTCTTCCCATTCTTATGTCCACGTATAGCCAATGTTTAGCTCCCACTTGTAAATACATGCAGTATTTGGTTTTCTGTTCCTGTATTAATTCACTTAGAATAATGGCCTCCAGCTGCATCCATGATTTTGTTCTTCTTTATGGCTGCATGGTATTCCATGGTATGTATGTACCACATTTTATTTATCCAGTCCACTGTTGATGGGCACCTAGGTTGATTCCATGTCTTTGCTACTGTGACTAGTGCTGCAATGAATATATGAGTGCATGTGTCTTTTTTGGTAGAATGATTTTCCTTTGAGTATACACCCAGTAACAGGATTGTTGGGTCAAATGGTAGTTCTAAGTTCTTTCAGAAATCTCCAAATGCTTTCCATAGTGGCTGAACTAATTTACATTCCCACCAACAGTGTATGAGCCTTCCCTTTTCTCCACAGCCTCACCGGCATCTGTTATTTTTTGACTTTTTCATAATAGTCACTCTGACTGGTGTGAGATGGTATCTCATTGTGGTTTTGACATGCATTTCTCTGATGATTAGTGATGTTCAGCATTTTTTCATAGGTTTGTTTGGTGCTTGTATGTCTTCTTTTGAGAAGTATCTATTCATGTCTTTTGTCCACTTTTTAATTGGGTTATTTATTTTTTGCTTGTTGATTTAAGTTCCTTATCCTACTGGCATTTTTATATGAGAGAGAATCACACTTCATTCCTATTACTTTTGCTTTGTTTAAGCCACTGTATTTTCAGAATAATTTGTAACCTATTTTGTACAAGTACTTTGCAGTAGGAATCGTGAAATCAACTTTGATAAGGGGAAGTCCATTTTGCTGAGCTCATAAATAATCTCCATTATTACCATCATAGCTTATTTGTACTTGTGCCCATTAAACATTAGAAGGCTGGAGAAAAAAGTTGACTGACATTCATTATGCAAATCCACTTGTTCACCTAATTATTTCTCTATAGGGTAGAGTAGAGAGTTGGGAGCTCATTCAAATGGGACATAAAGACGTCACATTCTGAATCTAGTCTGAGAAGCTCATATATATAGTTTACCCAAATCTCCTTGTTACTAATTCTTCCAATGAGCATTATTGCCAAGTCCCTGACCATTGGATAGCACCCATAAATCATTAGTGCTGTTCTGTTGTTGTTGTTGTTTTTTGGAGGAATTTTTTGTTTGTTTGTTTTGAGGCGGAGTTTCGCTCTTGCTGCCCAAACTGGAGTGCAATAGAATGATCTCGGCTCACTGCAACCTCCGCCTCCTAGGCTCAAGTGATTCTCCTGCCTCAGCCTCCCTAGTAGCTAAGATTACAGGCATGTGCCACCACGTCCGGCTAATTTTGTATTTTTAGTAGAGACGGGGTTTCACTATGTTGGTCAGACCGGTCTCGAACTCCTGACCTTAGGTGATCCACCCACCTTGGCCTCTCAAAGTGCTGGGATTACAGGTGTGGGCCACCACTCCCAGCCTATTTGTTTTGTGACACAGAGTCTTGCTCTGTCACCTAGGCCAGAGTGCAGTGGCATGATCTCAGCTCCCTGCAACCTCCACTCCCCAGGCTCAAGTGATCCTCCTACTTTAGCCTCCCGAGTAGCTGGGACTACGGGTGTGCGCCAACATGCCTAGCTAATTTTTGTATTATTTGTAGAGAAGCAGTTTCACCATGTTGCCCAGGCTGGTCTTAAATTCCTGGGCTCAAGCTATCCACCTGCCTCAGCCTCCCAGAGTGACGGGATTACAGGCATGAGCTACCGTGCCTACCTCATAAATCATTGTTTATTTTTGCCTTTGGTCTTCCATCATTCCAGGCAAAGCAGGTAACCACATTGCTGCTTGAAGTTCCTCTCACCAGGAAGGGAACTGTCTTTCAGGGCCACTTCCGGGCAGAGGTCTAATTCCATAGCAGCCTACTTCTTGCCAGCACCAGTATATATTCCAAAATCATCTGTAAATCAGGCTTGATTTTTTCCTCCTAAATTAACCAATGATACTGGATCATGAAGTCATATATATGGATTAAGGGAAGGGAGCCAGTGTACAGCATGAACTGATGCATTGGAAGAGTGAGCCACTGTGCTTTAAGGGCCTACTTCAGACGAAACTCTCGTTTTTGCTTTCACTGGATGATGAAGCACAGGTCATGCCCAACTTTACCCTATAGTGGATTAGAGAAGAAGCACCCTGTTTATGATGAGTAATCAGGCTGATTAATCATTTAGTGTCCTATGGCCATGTGAATAGTCTATCAGGTGAAGATTGAGGAGAGAATGTCTTTGTGATAAAATCCAAAGGGGCTTTGATGTGATTGTCTTGTTTAGAGCTGTCCCAGATTTCTACACAGCATTCTAAATTCACCATGAATACCTCAATCACCATTGTATCCTCTGGGACTCAAGGACCAGGTACTTTCATTGCAGCCGGGACCAGCTGACAGCTTCTCTTACTCTAAGCCTTATTCGACATGAATGGCATTATCAGTTACTTGGTAAAGAGGCCAGAGCAGTACACCCAATGATGGCACACATTAATTCCAAATGAAAACAATCCCACCAAGTATTGTGTATTTCCAAAAGTAGAGTTGCAAGGTGCATCAAGATATCTTTCCTTTTGGAGGAAATATACTGATGTGACTCAAATAATTAGAGTCCCAGAAACTTTACTGAGGTGACAGGACTGTGCACTTTTATGAGATGTATCTACCACTCTTTGGCACACATGACACCTGCCCACCAAGACAGTGAAAGGGTACTGCTGTCCTCGTTAGTGAAAGTAGGCTATTTCTAGTGTTCTCAGCTTATAGGTAGAGAAAAAGTGAATTTATAAGATCAATAACTATATACAATATGTGATATTTTGATTTGATCCAGTGAAGAGATCATAGCTACAATCGTCAGCTCTTCCTGATTAAGCTTGTAATGCCAAGACCTATTTGTCTTTAGCAAAAGTCAATGTCAAGTTCAATGTAGATAAGATGGGGATTACTACTTTCATTTATTTCAAGTATTTTAAACTCTTTCAAGCACCAATTTCTATGATTCTTCCAGGAATGCAGCATTGCTTTTGATTTGCAGTTTTGATTGTGAGGGACCTTCTACTTGACCCTTTCTACCATAACAACACTTACTACTTGAATTATGGTGTTAATGCTAGAATTCTACCAGCTGCTGAGTATACTATCCCAATTCTACACTATGGAATCAGGGGAGTAACCATAGGATGGGTTTTTAAGTGTCAAGATCCCTTGAGAGATGGACTTAAGATCAACTCTATTTATGACCTGACCCCTATAAGTTAAATTCCACTAGTAATAATAATGTTCTGGGATCTCAGAGATTCGTGGCAGCCCAGAGCTGCCAGTGTCCACTAATCCCTGAAAGTTATGTCTCCTTCCCCAGTGCACAGTTGTCTCAATAAGTAACACAGATTCTTTTTGGGAAAAGATAGGAGCTCTAGATTTGAAACAGTATTATGGTGAGGGGTCATGACTATTGGGGTGTCTTAAATCAGACTCCATATACCAATTGAAGGAACAGACTCAACAAAGAATTGTCCTGCATCCTGCATAATATTCAATGTTCTCCCAGATATGACTCTATGTGAAAAGTTTGTATAATGATCTGAACCTAGAACCTAACACCATTTACTATATAAACAGAAAAGCATTTTGGGGAGGTTTTAATATACACTAAATTTTCTGTAATGCAAGAATTATGTGCATACAGCTATTACTATGTTTTGTTTAAAACTTTATCAAGAGTTGTTTCATCATTTTGGAAAAAATCACATCACTGACTGCAATACTGCCTGCAAAATTTTATCTTCAAAACAACACATCTGTGTAAGTCTGCATATGGAGTTGTTGTAGTCATAGTGATTCCACATATATATGCAAACACATGGCTACTTTGCTGTGTCTTCTAGTAGAGTTGTGCCTAAGAATTCACACGTAGAAATACTAATACTTTCCTTTTATTTCTTCTCTATGTTATAGTTAGGATATTAATGTTGATTTAAACAAAGGTATGGGTAGGTCGTATGAATTCATTTGAGAATTTCATTTGAGAATTTGAAATTCGTATGAAATTCGTATGAATTTCATTTGAGAATAATAAAAGCTGTGTTGTAAAA
Organism: Hylobates moloch; assembly: GCF_009828535.3. Taxonomy (NCBI): domain Eukaryota; kingdom Metazoa; phylum Chordata; class Mammalia; order Primates; family Hylobatidae; genus Hylobates; species Hylobates moloch. Next base: position 30,448,797 of record NW_026652293.1, on the reverse strand, counting down.
AATTATCACAAAGGGGGCATTAGGTCCATAGGGTTGAGAATCACTGTTTCATATAATACCAAGGAATTTCTCTTATCTCAATTTAACTCAGCTTAGGACACTGTTAAATCCTAGCCAACAATTAGAACTATTCTCAGCTGCTTGAGTTAGCTCACTGATTCCAGAATTTCTCATAGACACATGCCAATTGAGAAATTCAGCCTAGTCTAAAATTATGTGCCAGCCTCCTGATCTAACACCCTTAGAATCCATTGCCACACATATTCACCAGGGTTTGGATGATAAAATTAGCACTTAGAAAAAGCCAGCCCACCTGACAGTTTTTGACTGCTTTTGTCCTCACTTAAGATATATTGCAGCAGACATGATGTCTCCTAAAGCCTTGCCTTCAATGGACGCTTCCTTCAAAGTAATCACAGGTGATAATTTAAGTGTTTTGTCACTAGGTGCTTGGACCACCAATGTCTCATCCTTTTTTCATTGTTGTTTTCTGATACTATTTCATAGAGAATATGTCTTCTGGCATTTTATGGAGAAGGCAAAAAAAAAAAGAAATTTTCTTCTGAATAATGCTCTAGATGATTTTCAGAAGTATGTTTCATCTCACTGTCTTCTTTTGGATTGTCAGTCCACAAACGTTTAGCTAATGTCCAGAATCTACTATGTGCTGGACATTAGCTCTGTGTGGGAGGCAATAAGGCTGGCAATGTCCCTGCTCACATGGCATTTTAAAAATACTGTTCCTGACCGGGCATGGTGGCTCACACCTGTAATCCCAGCACTTTGGAAGGCCGAGGCAGGCAGATCACAAGGTCAAGAGATTGAGACCATCCTGGCCAAAATGGTGAAACCCTGTCTCTACTAAAAATACAAAAATTAGCTGGGCGTAGTGGCATGCGCCTATAGTCCCAGCAACTTGAGAGGTTGAGGCAGGAGGATCTCTTGAACCCGAGAGGCAGAGGTTGCAGTGAGCCAAGATCACGCCACTGCACACCAGCCTGGTGACAGAGCAAGACTCCATCTAAAAAAAAAAAAAAATACTGTTCCTTTCTTTTGTTCTGCAGAATTGTTTCCATGGTCCACACTTAATTTTTATCTCTTTCCTCATTTCTCTCTGAGATGAAACCTTTCCAGACTTTATGTCTGTCTTTGTCAATAACAGTGACATTTGAGTAGATCTGATATCTAATTCTGGGTTATGCCTAAATGCCTGCTAATGTAATTCAAAGAGAATGTATCTACGATGTAAAGAACATCGTGCTGAGGGCTGGGCATGGTAGCTCATCGTGGCTCACGGAAGGGGATGAGGTGGAACATCTAATCCCAGCACTTTGGGAGGCTGAAGCAGGAGGATGGCTTGAGCCCAGGAGATCAAGACCAGCTTGGGCAACATAGTGAGACCTGTCTCTATACAAAATTTTAAAAATGAACTAAGTGTGGTGATGCACCCTGCGGTCCTAGCTACTTGGGGGGCTTAGGTGGGGAAAGATTGCTTCAGTCCAGGAAGTCAAGGCTGCAGTGAGCCAGACGGTGTCTCAAGAAAAACAAAAACAAAAACAAAACAAACAAACAAACCACTGTGCTAAGAGGTGTGGCAGATAATAATATATAATAATAGCTAACACTGAATGCTAAATAAGTGCCAATCACTTTTAAGTACTTTGCATGTACAACTTGGTTAGTCCTCAATCACTCCATGAGGTGTGGCTGTTATTACCTGTATTCCCATTTTACAAATGAAAGAATGGAGGCATTAATAGTGACTAAGAAGCTTGCTCAAGGTCACACACCAGTAATTAAATACAGGTAGTCTGGATCCAAGACCAACTCTCTTAACTACTTCCTTGTGATAAATAAGATATTAAGTTGAAAAACATGCCTTGCCTCAAACAGCTTGCCATCAAGGGAATGCTGAGGAAATTACTAAAACTTATCAGTTGTGAAAAGAGTCAACCAAGAGTCTTGAAGTTTTTTAGAACAGGTAGCTCAGGTAACAATTCTGTTTATTTTTTTCTTTCTCTCTTTCAATTTTTTTTTTCTCTAGTGATTCACTTGACAATTCATGGAATCGTGCTTCTGTATTTTCACCTTTTGGTCTTACTGCTTCTCTTTTCTACTAAAATGGAGAATTTCTTAAAGATGGGAACTATATATTATTTCTCTTTTTATCTTTAGCCCCTAGCATATAATAGACAACCATACAATATAAAGACTCAATAAACTATTATATTCAAAGAAATGACAGTAATTATTCATAATTAGTATCTATGAATACATTGCACCTAGGGGCACTATAGTATTTTAGAGCTTTTGATTGAGTAAGTCCCAATACTATTCTGGTAAGAGAGTTAAACATTATTATCCATGTTTCACAATCAACAGCTTAATTGTCAAAAGGCAAAGTGGCTTACTACAAGTTAGTCAGCAGGGGAAAAAAGAGAATCCAGGAGTTTTTTTTTTTTTCTTATTACAAAAAAAGAAAAGAAAAAAGATTTCCTCAAAGTTAAATTAATGCACATAAGAATATCAAAAAATATAGCAAAGATACTTTGTCAAAACCAAGCAACACTTAAACGCAAAACATTAATTTATGTTAACTTTATGTAAGTAAGTTATTTTGAAAGTCAACTCTAAAGATTATGTTCAGAAACTTCTATTTATACTATTTTTGTTTTCTACACATTATTTTAGTAATAAGGGCTATATCCTCCCATGAGATCTACAGGGCGGATATTAGATAAGCCACAGATGAGTTAACTTGTTTTGGCTTGAATGAGGAAATGTGGCAGCTCCAGATGCTTCCATGCTCCGAGCACATCGGATCCAGTAGGCAAGAGAAACTGGGCTAAGACTCAAAGAAGGGAGGTGTTTTTAGCTAATAACAAAGTCTACTCTTCCAGTGTTTCTGTAGGCAAGGATTTTTTTTTTAAGAAAAATATTATTACAACATAGTTATAGATTTGTTCTTGGTAAACGAACTTCAACAAAGGATGATCCAAAAGGCTTGAATTTCTAGCTGCAGAAAGAGTTATTTTTACTCTTCGGTCTGTTCCAGTGACTTTTTTCGCTACCTTTGTTAATGGCTTCACCATCCATTGACCAAGCTAGAAACCTCAAATTCATTCTCCACAGCTCCTTCTCTCTCACCCTCATATGCCACTGGTTTTAGTTTTACTCATATGCCCATTCTGTCATCTAAGTATATATATTTATTATATCTACTTATATATCTACTATATCTACATGTATAACACATCTGTTGTAACCTCCATGGCCTCTTCTAAAGGTTGAGCCTCTCCACCTCTCTGGACTATATGACCATCTCCTAGATGGTTTTACTGTCCCTGATAAAGTTATTTATTTGCCTAAAAACCACCAATGGCTCACCCTCATGTACAGATCAGAATACAACCTCCTTAGCATATCTGTGCTCTCCTCAATCTGTATTATCACCTGTTTTCTTCTACTTCCCTGAAAACCTCTTCTCTGTCAGTTTCTTCTCACCATTCCCCAGACATCTCCAGCATATCCAGCTCTTACATGTTTCAGTGTTTTTGTATGTGATGTTCCTTTAACTTGCAGTCCTTACTCTGCCTTCATTACATGACCAATCCTAAGGCTTCCTTTACTCCCAGCACAAACATGGCCTCTCTCTGAAAGATGTCTTGACTCCTCAAATAATTAACTACTCCCATTTCATATTTGTGGCAGAGATTCCTGCTCCTCATTGAATAGAGTCCTTTGATGCTGCACATTTCCTAGCTCCTTTCCAGTGAGGTAAGGCCATGTGACTTCTTCTGGTCAAAGGGCTGTGAGTGGAAGTGAGATGCGCCACTTCTGGTCCAAAACACCTAAGAGTTTGTGCATGACCCTCCAACTCTCTCTTCTCTTGGCAAGTGTAAAGGTCTTGTGATGGGATGGTAAAACCACAAGATGGAAATGGCCTAAACAGACCACATGTAGGGAGCTGCTCTGAGAAGTCCTCTGATCCTGCATTAAACTTCATGTAAGCAAGAAATAAACTTATGTTGGTTAAGTCACTGAGCTTTGGGGTTTATTCACTACCACAGTGTAAACTCCCCTAACCAGCCTAACTCAACATCCTACATATGTCTATTTAGCCTTTTGTTTTACAAAACTATAATAATGGATATTATTCTGTATTGTTAACCCCAAGGTCAGGCACTACACCTTATTTAGCATCTAACACGGTGTTATAAAGAAAATTGAACTTGAAAACTTGACTCTGCATCTTCAAACTTAATTTCCAAACCTGTCCTCCTTCCAGTGCTTCTAATCTCAGTAAATGGCATCATCACTAACCCAGTCACTCAATCCAGAATATAGAAGTATATTTCTTATGTCTTTTCAAGCTTCTAAAGTCAGAAAAGACCTTGGAGGTTCTTATTCTACCTCCCAAGTATATTTTAAGTTTGCCATGTTTCTCCATTCTCTCATTCATCACTTTCTACCTCTTACTGGAGTGGTAGCCACCAGCTTTCTTTATATTTATATGTATATATATACACAAGCACACATACATATAGAGACATATATATATATATATATACACGCACACACACATGCACATGTATAAGCTTTCTTTGTCTATACACTTATGTAACATTATTAGGTAAATATATACGTATATTAACTTCAATAGCTTTTGGGGTATAAGTGGTTTTTGGTGACACAGATGAATTGTATAGGGGTGAAGTCTGAGATTTTAGTGCACCTGTCACCCGAGTAGTGTACATTAAACCCAATATGTAGTTTGTTTTTTTTTTTTTTTTTTTTTTTTTTAGAGACGGAGTTTCGCTCTTGTTGCCCAGGCTGGAGTGCAATGGCGTGATCTCGGCTCACCGCAAACTCCGCCTCCCAGGTTCAAGCAATTCTCCTACCTCAGCCTCCCGAGTAGCTGGGATTACAGGCATGCACCACCACGCCCAGCTAATTTTGCATTTTTAGTAGAGACGGGGTTTCTCCATGTTGAGGCTGGTCTCGAACTCCTGACCTCAGGTGATTTGCCCACCTCGGCCTTCCAAAGTGCTAGGATTACAGGCGTGAGCCACTGTGCCTGGCCTGTAGTTTTTTTTTTAATCCCTCTTTCCACTCCCACTCACTCCCCTTCTGAGTCTTCACAGTCCATTATACCACTCAGTATGCCTTTGGGTACACATAGCTTAGCTCCTATTTATAAGTGAGAACATGCAGTATTTGGTTTTCCACTCCTGAGTTACTTCACTTAGAATAATGGCCTCCAGCCCCACCCAATTCATTGCAAAAGACGTAATTGTGTTCCTTTTTATGGCTGAGTAGTATTCCATAGTGTATATATACCACATTTTCTTTATCCACTCATTGGTTGATGGGCACTTAGGTTGGTTCCATATCTTTGCAATTGTGAATTGTGCTGCGATAAACATACCTGTGCAGGTGTCTTTTCGATATGACTTCTTTTCCTTTGGGTAGATACCCAGGATTGGAATTGCTGGATTGAATGGTAGATCTACTTTCAGTTCTTTAAGAAATCTCCATACTGTTTTCCATGGAGGTTGTACTAATTTACATTCCCACTAGCAGTGTATATGCATTCCCTTTTCATCACACCCATGTCAACATTTATTGTTTTTTAACTTTTTTTTTTTCTGCCGGGTGTGGTGGCTCAAGCCTGTAATCCTAGTGCTTTGGGAGGCCGAGGCGGGCAGATCGTGAGGTCAGGAGATCGAGACCATCCTGGCTAACATGGTGAAACCCCATCTCTACTGAAAATACAAAAAATTAGCTGGGCGTGGTGGCAGGCGCCTGTAGTCCCAGCTACTTGGGAGGCTGAGGCAGGAGAATGGAGGCGGGAGGTGGAGCTTGCAGTGAGCCGAGATTGCACCAATGCACTACAGCCTGGGCAACAGAGCAAGACTCCGTCTCAAAAAAAAAAAAAAAAAAAAATTTTTTTTTTTTTTTTTTGGTTGAGATGGAATGTCACTCTGTAGCCCAGACTGGAGTGCAATGGTGAGATCTCAGTGCACTGCAACCTCCGTCTTCTGGGTTCAAGCGATTCTCCTGCCTCAGCCTCCCAAGTAACTGAGATTACAGGTGCGCACCACCATGCCCAGCTAATTTTCGTATTTTTAGTAGAGACGGGGTTTCACCATTTTGGCCAGGCTGGTCTTGAACTCCTGACCTCAGGTGATCCGCCCGCCTTGGCCTCCCCAAAGTGCTGGGATTACAGGCATGAGCCACTGTGCCTGGCCAGTTTTTTTAACTAAAACGTGGTTTTAATTTGCATTTCTGTGATTAGCAATGTTAATCACTTTTTCGTATGTTTGTTGGCCATTTATACATCTTCTTTAGAGAAGTGTCTATGCATGCCATTTGCCCAATTTTTGATGGGATTATTTGTTTTTTTCTTGCCAATTTGTTTGAGTTCCTTGTAGATTCTGGATATTAGTCCTTTGTTGGATGCACAGTTTGCAAATATTTTCTCTCATTCTGTGAGTTGTCTGTTTAATCTGATGATTGTTTCTTTTGCTGACCAGCTGTCTAAATAGCTCTCTTCTATTACTTCTTTGTGATTCATTTTTTTTTTGCAATAAGATAAATGTTTTTTAAAATTTACAAATATTATATTATTTCCATGCTTAAATAATTCCCAGTTGTTTAGTATTTAGTATTCCTTTCAATAATTTCCAGTAGTGGCTGTATTTCTTACATCATACACCATCTTACTTTATTTTAATTGTTTATTTAAATTTTTGTCCTTCTCATTAAATTTCAAGTGTGTTCAGGGCATAGCATAGCCCTGTCTTGCCTATTCACTGCTATGTTTCCAGCTTCTGACACAAAACAAGCAGTAAATAAGTATTTGTTGAATGAATGAATGAATGAATATCGGGAAAATAGTATATAGTCAATAGGAGTTTATTGAATAGATAAGCAACCACATATCTTCAAGCAGGTATGAATTTTTCCATACATTCTGAAATATTTTATCAGCATATATTTTTACTTGGAACACTCTTTCCTTTCCTTTATGCTAGCCCACAATCCTTGCAACCTTTAAAATTCTAATTCATGGCTGATTTATTCACTCATTCATTGGGGGTGGAAGCCCTTTGCATATTAATTCATACCCACTTTATACATTTGAGTTATATAATATGAATTAAGCTTTTGTTATTTTGTAAATGTGCTTGAATAATTTTTACACTTATATACTTTATCTTCTAGACTAGATTATAGATTCCCCTACAGTTGAAACCATGATCCCTATTTGTTTTGAAACTCTTCCCTCTCCTCTTACCTGTAACCTCCAGGTACTTAGCATGGTGTTCGGCATTTAGAGATCAATTTATTGAAGGATTGGCAAGGGTTAGTTTGTAAGAGTGAAAGCTGGATGGGAGAAATGCTCAGCAGACAGATACTGGAATGGATCCTGGCTTTGCCTCGAGGGAGAAATGAACTTTGGGGAGGCTTCTAAGGCTTGAGTCAGAGGTACAAGGTGTTTGGTGCTCATTGTCTTAATTTTGCTGGGCTCTATCCCAAGATTCATTTTTTTTTAACAACTCAGTCAATCATACTTTCATGTATGTATGTATGTATGTATGTATGTATTTATTTATTTATTTATTTAAGACAGAGTCTCGCTCTGTCACCCAGGCTGAAGTGCAGTGACAGGATCTCGGCTCACTGCAACCTCCACCTCCCAGGCTCAAGCAATTTTCCTGCTTTAGTCTCTGGAGTAGCTGGGACTACAGGCATGTGCCACCACACCCGGCTAATTTTTGTATTTTTAGTATAGACAGGGTTTCGCCATGTTGGCCAGCCTGGCCTCAAACTCCTGACCTCAGGTGATCTGCCTGCCTCAGTCTCCCAAAGTAACAACTCAGTCAGTCATACTTAACAGGCCTTTGATATATGTAAGACACATTAAAAACAAAAATGGAGAAGAAAAATAAGTTTCTCTAATGTTCTTTTAAATTGTATTGAAAACCTACAATATCCGAGGTAAATTGCATTTACTTATTAGAAATAAGTTAATGTTAAGATTTAATTTATCTGGCTGGGCGCATGGCTCATGCTTGTAATTCCAGCACTTTGGGAGGCCAAGGTGGGCGGATCAACTGAGATCAGGAGTTCAAGACCAGCCTGGCCAACATGGTGAAACCGGTCTCTACTAAAAACACAAAAATTAGCTGGGTGTGGTGGCATGCATCTGTAATCCCAGCTACTTGGGAGGCTGAGGCAGGAGAATCGCTTAAATCCAGGAGGCAGACGTTGCAGTTAGCCAACATCGTGCCACTGCACTCTAGCCTGGGCGACAGAGGGAGACTTCGTCTTAAAAAAAAAAAAAAAAAAAAATTGATCTTTAACTTCAGGTAATCTGGAATATAAGAAACATACCATCTGAATGAAGTCAGGCATACCTGCAGATGTATTCTTTGTATGTCACTGGTCATGGCCCTGTTCTGCTGTGCTAAGAGAGACTCCTTGCTTGGCAGTTCTGCTGTGGCAGTGGGAAACACACTCCATTTTCTGTAGCCTCAGTGCTGCATGTAACTATATAACTAAGGATGGTGCATAAGACCAATCAAGGGGACAGCCTGATAACAATGATTCTTTCATGTGCTCAAGAGACATTGAAATGATGTCTTTTTTTTTTTTTTGTGAGACGGAGTATCGCTTTGTCAGGCTGGAGTGCTGTGGCATGATCTCAGCTCACTGCAACCTCTGACTCCCTGGTTCAAGCGATTCTCCTGCCTCAGCCTCCTGAGTAGCTGGCATTATAGGCATGCACCACCACGCCCAGCTAATTTTTTGTATTTTTAGTAGAGACGGAGTTTCACCTTCTTGGCCAGGATGGTCTTGATCTCCTGACCTTGTGATCTGCCTGCCTCGGCCTCCCAAAGTGCTGGGATTACAGGCATGAGCCACCTTGCCCGGCCTTTTTTTTTTTTTAAATTGAGATGGGAGTCTTGCTGTGTCACCCAGTCTGGACAATGGCATGATCTCGGCTCACTGCAACCTCACCCTCCTGGGTTCAAGCAATTCTCTTACCTCAGCCTCCTGAGTAGCTGGGACTAAAGGCATGCACCACCAAGCCAGCTAATTTTTGTATTTTTAGTACAGATGGAATTTCACCATGTTGGCCAGGCTGGTCTTGATCTCCTGACCTCAGGTGATCCGCCTGCCACGGCCTCCCAAAGTGCTGGGATTACAGGCATGAGCCACCATACCCAGCATGATGTCTTTATAATGAGTGTCTTAAGAAGGAAGTTCCAGCATAAGAAATATTCCAGTATTTCAGAATAATGGTAAAGCTATCCTGTTGCTTAAAATCATCCTATACACAAAATAAGGGAAAAGTACTATTCTTAGTTTGTGCACCTAACCTCCATGAAAATGTTCAAATGTCATACATATTGGGCAAAGAAAATCCATTCTTATAATTACTAAAATTAAACATCAAATACATAGAATTATAGCATTTCAGAGCTGAAATATACCTTAGAGCTATAGGCACACAGGATTTTGGCATTTTGTTGTTGTGATTAATTACTTGAACTTTACTGAGTTACTAAGGAGCTACTTTTAATGGTATATTTTAGAGGGCAGTGATTACTGGATTCTGACACACTTTGGCATTTTAGGATATACCTTACTTTTAGTTTCTACACTGATTTAGAAAAAAAGCAGGCTCATCTTTTGCACACACAAAGGGTCACAATCTCTGAGATGTAGCTGGTTCATTTTGTGTCTACTGAAATCTGGAAGGTAGTTTTTAACAATTGTATTAGTCAGTTTGGGCTGCCACAACAAGTACCATAGACTGGGTGGCTTAAACACAGAAACATATTTTCTCACAGTTCTGGAGGCTGGAAGTCTAAGATAAGGGTGCCAGCCAATTGGGTTCCTGGTGAGGGCTCTCTTCCTGGTTTGTAGATAGCCTCCTTTTTACTGTGTCCTCACACGGTGGAGAGAGCCAGCTCTCTGGTGCTTCATTTTATAAGGGCACTAATCTTATCAAAATAGGGCCCTTCCCTCATGGCCCCATCTATCAGGGAATCTGCCCCGATATTCACGTGGGTTCTTTTCTATTTTCCTTAAACGTCAGCCAACTTGAGAAATAAAGTGACAGAGTACAAAAGAGAGAAATTTTAAAGCTGGGTGTCCAGGGGAGACATCACATGTCGGTAGGTTCCGTGATGCCCCACAAGCCTCAAAAACCAGCAAGTTTTTATTAGGAATTTTCAAAGGGGAGGGAGTGTGGGAATAGGTGTGGGCCACAGACATCAAGTACTTTACAAGGTAATAGAATATCACAAGGCAAATGGAGGCAGGGCGAGATCACAGGACCACAGGATGGAGGCGAAATTAAAATTGCTAATGAAGTTTCGGGCACCATTTTCATTGATAACATCTTATCAGGAGACAGGGTTTTGAGATCAACCAGTCTGACCAAAATTTATTAGGCGGGAATTTCCTCTTCCTAATAAGCCTGGGAGCGCTATGGGAGACTGGGGTCTATTTCACCCCTGCAGTCTCAACCGTAAGAGATGGGCACGCCCAGGGGGGCCAGTTCAGAGACCCACCCCCAGGCACATATTCTCTTTCCCAGGGATGTTCCTTGCTGACAAAAAGAATTCAGCGATACTTCTCCCATTTGCTTTTGAAAGAAGAGAAATACGGCTCTGTTCCGCCTGGCTCACCGGCGGTCAGAGTTTAAGGTTATCTCTCTTATTCCCTGAACAATTGCTGTTATCCTGTTCTTTTTTCAAGGTGCCCAGATTTCATATTGCTCAAACACACATGCTGTACAATTTGTGCAGTTAACGCAATTATCACATGGTCCTGAGGCGACATACATCCTCCTCAGCTGACAGGATTAAGAGATTGAAGTAACGACAGGCATAGGAAATCATTGACTGGGGAAGTGATAAGTGTCCATGAAATCTTTACAATTTATGTTTAGAGATTGCAGTAAAGACAGGCATAAGAAATTATAAAAGTATTAATTTGGGGAACTAATACATGTCCATGAAATCTTCACAATCCACGTTCTTCTGCCATGGCTTCAGCCGGTCCCTCTGTTTGGGGTCCCTGACTTCCCGCAACACCCATCTAACCCTAATTGTCACCCAAAATCTCCCTCTCACAAACACCATCACATTAGGAGTTGGGGCTTTGATGTATGAATTTTGGAGGGGACAGAAACATTCAGTCCATATCAATAATTTGAAGTTCTTTTTTTTTTTTTTCTTGAAGCACTTTTGGCTGTTGGTTATTGCCATGGTGCCAATTTCCAGGGAGTTACTTTTATCTATTTATTTATTTTTTGAGACAGAATCTCACTCTATCACCCAGGTTGGAGTGCAGTGGCACAATCTTGGCTCACTGCAACCTCCGCCTCCCCGGTTCAAGCGGTTCTCCTACCTCAGCCTCCTGAGTGAGTAGCTGCGATTACAGGCATGCACCACCATGCCCAGCTAATATTTGTATTTTTAGTAGAGAAGGGGTTTCACCATGTTGACCAGGCTGATCTCCAACTCCTGGCCTCAAGTGATCTGCCTGCCTCGACCTCCCAAACTGCTGGGATTACAGGCATTAGTTACTGGTCACGGAGTTACTTTTTAAAATATTCTGCTGATTTTCATGTCCCCAAATTTAGCAATTTGCTTTGATCTTGATGAATGTCCATGGGCTGTTTATTTTATGAAACACTAAGAAGAATTATTTGAGGGTGATCATTTTATTTTTCTGCGTAAAGTTTCAAAACCTATGAAATATTTTTTGTTTACTTGCCTTATGTAGTGATTATACTGAATTCCTGCTTTATAGGCTGGAGTATTTTCTTCGCTAAAGTTGCAATGATGTCACAGAATTCTTTTCTATTCAGATTGTCCTTTCCACAACTCATTCCAGAATAAGTGATCAATGCTTCCATTAGCACAAATGTTCAGATGCTATTAAAAATAAGACAAGGGTGCTTTATGCCTGAAAAATTCTGTGGATGCTCGTATAAACTGGACATCCAAAAAGTCATCCAGCTCTTTGAATGAAAATGTCATTCTTGTATTCAGTGAGTTCTCTGATGTCAAATTACTTCCTGGAATGACCTTTCCATAAATTCAGTTTGAATCAGTAGTAATCCTTGCTTTGGAAAAGCATATCCTGTTGGATAACAAATGGATATAGTGAACATACACCAAAGACAAGAGGTGAAAGGTTAGTAGGAAATTATCATTACTGCAGTAAAAAAATGATTGGATAAAGGATTTAAAGTCTTATACCTGGCACACTAACATTTTACAAATTTTTTAAAAATTAAAAAAGAAATTTTTTGAGACGGGGTCTCACTCTGTTGCCCAGGCTGGAGTGCAGTGGCACAACCTTGGCTCACTGCAACCTTTGCTTCCCAGGCTCAAGCAATCCTCCCACCTTAGCCTTCCGAGTAGCTGAGACTACAGGCATGTGCCACTATGCCCAGCTATTTTTTTTTTTTTTTTTGTATTTTTAGTAGAGACTGGGTCTTGCCATGTCACCCAGGCTGGTCTCAAACTCCTGGACTCATGTGATCCACCCAATTCAGCCTCCCAAAGTGCTAGGATTACAGGTGTGAGCCACTTTCCATTACAATTGAAGGACTGTATAATTTCCTGAACAGTTTTTAAAATGTGATGTATGGGGAGAGGATTCTTTGGCTTTGCTGCCAGTAAGCTTACTTGAGTATGGCCATCCTGTCTCTGGACTTGGATAAAAATGGACCCTTTTTCCCTTCCTGTGGAACTAACATTGAATAAGCCTTGTCTCTACAGCATATTTATGAAGTCCTTGAGTGGTTTAACATTAAAGTTTAAGTTTTAACTTTAATAATTCAGATTGCAGCCATGGAAGAAACAATCTGTGTGCATAAATTAATGGAAATTGAATTTTTATTTCCCTGAGCTGATCTTATCTACAACAGTGATTCATTTTTGCCACAGAATACAAACTGAGAATACATGTATTTTTGTTTAATGATATTTATCAACATTATTGTTTGTAGGTTATTTCTATTATGCCTATAAATTATGTTTTTACATTTTAAAAATTCAAAAACACTTTATGAAGATATTATTTATTAGCAAAACATCCATTCAAAGATTAATGTTTTGTTATTTCAGACATAAATATCAAACCTAGGTGAATGTTAATTTGTGACTGATAGTATGACAACATACACATGAACCGATGTTTGACACTTGCTGTGTCTTTGATAAGTCAATATAATTTGAGAGGCAGTATTATGTAATGGTGAAGACAGAGACTGCAGCCAGACTGCCTGTGTCTGAATCTCAGCTCCGCCACTTATAAGCAGTATAATCCTAAGTTATTAAATCTTCCTATGCCTCTGTTTTCTCACCTATAAAATGGGATGATACTAAAACAATATATCTCATAGGATTATTGCAATGATTAAATAAGTTAACATACACTGAGCACTTAAAATGTCATTGCTACAAACTCCAAATAAGTATTTGTTATTGTTGTACATAAGGGGTAAGAACATTGACTCTAATGTCAGACATCCCCAGTTTGAATCCAGCCTTCACCAGCAGCTGAATGACCTTGGAGAAGCTACTTAAAATCACAGCACTTTAGTTTCTTCATCTGAAAATGGGGATAATAACAAATACGAGCACTAACTAAAATAATAGAGGCAAAAGTCATAGAAGAGTGCCCAACATGTAGTAAGTGGTGAGTGAATATTAGCTATGGGTATTATTTTCACATTAGAGAGACTAAATTATATATACGTCTCCTAAATATCAAACACAGTGTGAAATGATAAGTATGCTATCAAATGAAAAATATTATTTCCTGTTTCACTAGCTTGGAGAATAACTTAAGGTCACATATTTTTAGTAGTAATATGACTCCAAGTATCTATCCTGCTTATTATAAGAATGTCTTTCCTTTTTTAGGTCCCCATATCATGGTAAGTCCAGGAACCAGGGGTTGTTACTCAATTTCAAGGCATTGATTCTGATTATTCTTTTTTGCCACTGAAAGACCATTGCTACTTCTATAGTAGCTCCTCAGAGTAGTGGGTCAGACAGCCCTCCTTTTCCAATTTGTTCAAACCACTGAGTCTTTCTTCTCATCTCTCTAAAGCACAGCTAGGACAGACTCCATGATCCATGCAAGGAAGAAAATCAAGGTCCCAGTTATTTACTTTTAAATAACAATATATAATAATAACAAACAGTATACTAAGAAAGATAACTAGAAAATCTAATGTTTTGGAAATTAAGCAACACATATAAGTAACCTATGGGCTAAAATAGAAATTGCAACCAAAATTAGAAAATATTTTGAACTGAAATAATAATAATAATAATAAGCTACATCAAAAGTCATGAGATGTGGCCAGGTGCGGTGGCTCATGCCTGTAATCCCAGCACCCTGGAAGGCTGAGGTGGGCAGATCACTTTGAGGCCAGGAGTTTGAGACCAGCCTGGCCAACACCGTGAGCCCTTGTCTCTACTAAAAATACAAAAAATTAGCCAGGTATGGTGGCACGCACCTATAATCCCAGCTACTTGGGAGGCTGAGGCATGAGAATTGCTTGAACCTGGGAGGTGGAGGTTGCAGTGAGCTGAGATCGTGCCACTGCACTCCACCCTGGAGGACAGAGGGAGACTCTGTGTCAAAAAAAAAAAAAAAAAGGTAATAAGATGCAGCTAAAGTGGTGTTTAGAGAGAAATCTATATCCTTTAGCATGTGTTAGGAAAAAATGGCTGAAATTCATTATCTAGGATTTCATCTCAATAGGTTAGAATATGACATCCATTGTTTAGCTCCCACTTATAAGTGAGTATGTGTGGTATTTGATTTTCTGTTTCTGCATTAATTCACTAGGATAATAGCCTCTAGCTGCATCCATGCTGCTGCAGAGGACAGATTTTGTTCTTTTTCTATGGTTGTGTAGTACTCCATAGTGTACACACACCATATTTTCTTTATCCAATCCATCGTTAATGGACATTTAGGTTGATTTCATGCCTTTACTATCATGATTAATGCTGTGATAAACACACTAGTGCAGATGTCTTTTTGATAAAACTTTATTTTCCTTTGGGTGGATACCCAGTAGTGGGATTTCTGGGTTGCATGGTAGTTCTATCTTTAATTCTTTGAGAAATCTCCACAATATGTTCTATGGAGATTTAACTAACTTACGTTCTCATCAATACTTTTGCTTATGTTTGAATTTTTTCATAATAAAAATTTCAAAAGGAGAAACACTATTAAAGAGGGAAAAGGAAAACCACAAAGAAGACATTTGCAACACATAGCAACAGAAAAGGGGACTATATCCAAAATATGTAAAGAATCCCTACAAATCGATAAGAAACAGAAAGACAACTCAATAGAATAATTAGCAAAAACATAAAGTGGCACAAAACAAGATACCCAAATAGTTAATAAATATATGAAAAGGAGGCCAGTTGAATTAGAAATCAAGGAATTAGAAATTAAACCCACCAATTATATAGTACACATCCAATAATACACATAATTTATCTTTTGTGCAAATATGTATATAAACTGGAGTTAGAGTACCTCAAGTTCCGTGCCAATATCAAAATAACATTACCCTAGAATCGCTACAATTTAAAACACTCCAAAATACCAAGTATGGTTGAGGATGTGGTGAAACAGCAACTCTTTTTTTTTTTTTTTGAGACGGAGTCTCGCTCTTTCGCCCAGGTCAGACTGCAGTGGCGCTATCTGGGCTCACTGCAAGCTCCGCCTCCCGGGTTCACGCCATTCTCCTGCCTCAGCCTCCGAGTAGCTGGGACTACAGGCGCCCACCACAGCGCCCGGCTAATTTTTTGTATTTTTAGTAGAGACGGGGTTTCACCATGTTAGCCAAGATGGTCTCGATCTCCTTGCTCCTGATCCGCCCGTCTTGGCCTCCCAAAGTGCTGGGATTACAGGTGTGAGCCACCGCGTCCGGCCGAAACAGCAACTCTTGTATGCAGCTGATTGGAGCGAATATTGGTACAATTAATTTGGAAAACGGTTTGGTAATGTCTACCAAATTTGAATATATGCCTTCCCCTATGACCCAACAATTCTACTCCTAGGTATATACCCACCAAAAATGTGTGTGTGTAAAAAATGTGTCTGCAAAAGACAAGTAAGAATGTTGATAATAACATAGTAACATTCTTCAGAATAGTTTCAAACTGGAAACTACTGAAATGTCCAACAACAATAAAATGAATAAATAAATTGTAGTGTATTTATACAATATTATAGCATACAACAAAGAAAAATAAGGAATTTTTGCACATACATCAATTGACATGTCAAAACCAAATACTGACCAAAAGAAGCCATTCCCACACAACGTACAATGGACAGGGCTTTGGGGTTAGGGTAATATTTCATTTCCAGACCTGGGTAGTGATCACAGGTGCATGCGCTTTGTGATTCCCTCATCCAACTTTCAAACTATACCCTTGGATTTTGTGTATTTTTCTATATCTACGCTGAATTTCAATAAAAGATGTCTATTACAACAAAAGAATGATATGAACTAAGAGAGAGAGTTCTGATAAATGAGAAAGCCATTTTAGTGCATATAATTATGGGAGAAATGTTTTAAAATCTTGCTTTAATTTGGTTGTTAAAATAAACACAATTTGGGTGGGAAGAAAAAGTAATTAACATTTGCTCAAATACAGATATAAACTAGAGATGGAGGCTGTTAAGTTCTGTGCCAGGACCATAATAATTTCAGCTGGAAATTTTTTTTAAAGCTGGTGTTATAACATTCCACCACAGCCCAAAAAAGAATCTTACTCAAAGAGCTGTGAACTTCTAATTTTGAACAATATAACTTCCAGGCACACCCTCCAAAAAAATCTGTTGCAATATATACCAATGTAATGGAATGAGGTAATAAACTATTTAATATAAGGCAATTAAATTCTGGGGGAAACTACCAATAATAATAGTTTTGGTTTTAAAAGAATTACCCGGTCGGGCGCGGTGGCTCACACCTGTAGTCCCAGCACTTTGGGAAGCTGAAGGGGGTGGATCACAAGGTCAGGTGTTCAAGATCAGCCTGGCCAAGATGGTGAAACCCCGACTCTACTAAAAGCTACAAAAATTAGCTGGGCGTGGTGGCAGGTGCCCAGCTACCCAGGAGGCTGAGGCAGGAGAATTGCTTGAACCTGGGCAGCAGAGATTGCAGTGAGCCAAGATCGCGTCACTGCTCTCCAGCCTGGGCAACACAGTGAGACTCCATCTCAAAAAAAGAAAAAAAAATTACCCTTTCTTTCTAAGAGTAATCAGTTGATCCTGTCAGGGTCAACAACTTATTAAGGAAATTCTGAGTTCCCATGACAAAACCATGTTATCTACATATAAAAGATTATTTATCTCTATTCTTTATAGTGGGATACAGTTCACATTTGATTAGTGGAGGAATAAGATTTTTGAGATTTGAAGTTCTCTCTTTCCTTCATGGGAAAATTTTGGGTAGGGGTGAGGTTGATCTTTGCTACTCATTTTTGGAAATACTTCCTTTTTTATTGTACTTGTATATTGTTATAAATAAAATTCTGGTTTAAATATTATGAATTATGGATGTGTCCTTTTGTCTCTCTTTTAAAACTAGTATCATGATATGAAGATAGTTTGCATTGGATGCATGGGTAAAAACTGGGGAACCCTTGTACACGGCTGCTGGGAGTGTAAACAAGTACAGTCATTATGGAGAACAGTATTGAGGTTCTTCAAAGAACTACAAATAGAACTATCATATGATCTGGCAATCCCACTACTGGATATATATTCAAAGAAAGGAAATCACTACACCAAAGATATATCTGTTCCCTAAGTTTACTGCAACATTACTCACAACAGCTAGGATATGGAATCTACCTACCTGTCCATCAACAGATGAATGAATAAAGAAAATGTGGTATACACACACAGTCACACACAATGGAATACTATTCAATCATTAAAAAGAATGAAATTCTGTCATTCATAGCAACATGGATGAGCCTGGAGGACATTATGTTAAGTGAAATAAACCAGGAACAGAAAGACAGATACCACAAGTTCTCACTCATATGTGGAAGCTAAAAAAGTTAATCTTGTAGAAGTAGAGAGCAGAATAGTGGTTACTAGAGGCTGGGAAAGGTAGTTGGGGTGGGGGATAGATGCAGATTGGTTAAAATATATAAAATTACAGCTAGTTAGGAGAAATAAATTCTAGTGTTCCATATAGCACTATAGGCTGACTATAGTTAAAAATAATTTATTATATATTTTTAAATAGCTAGAGGAAAGGATATTGAATGTTCTTAACACAAAGAAATGATGACTGGGCACTATGGCTCACACCCGTAATCCCAGCCCTTCGGGAGGCCAAGGCTGGAGGATCGCTTGAGCCCAGAAGTTCAAGACCAGCCTGGGCAACAAGGTGAGACCACACCCTTACTAAAATAAAAAAAAAATTAGGCGTGGTGGCCCATGCCTACAGTCCCAGCTACTTGGGAGGCTGAGGTGGGAGGATTGCTTGAGCCCTGGAGTTGGAGGCTGCAGTGAGCCATGTTTGCGCCACTGCACTCCAGGGTGGGTGACGTGACAAAAAAAAAGATAAATGTTTGAGGTGACATACATGCAAATCACCCTCATTTGATGAATATACACTGTATGTATCAAAACATCATTATGTACTCCATAAATATGTGTGATTATTATTAGAAAAGTAAATATTTTTCCAAAACAAAGGAGTTTGGGCAATTCTGTTAAAAAAAAAAAAAAAAGAATTGGGTGCATGGGGCTGGGTGGGAAGGAAGGGTTTTACCTCATACAAGAGGAATCTTGTCTTTACCTGAGCTCTCCACGAAAGATACCTTATCTTGTTTTGCTTGGATTTGTACCAAGGACCTAGGCAGGATCTATAAACCTAACACAAAGCATCATGTGTAGTCACTGTAACTTTGAAGAGGGATATTGTCATTCTCTTGCAGTATCACATTAATTTTTACCTAATTTTAAATTCTTATTTGATAACCTAAAAACCCTGGAAACCTAAGGGAAATGCTCTTCCTTTATCCTCTTTCCTATCATGACGTTGACATAACAGAAAAGGAAACAGCTTTGGTCAGGGAGCCAGAAAGAGCAGGTTCCTGGCCTGACTACTTGTCTACAGAGGTTACTTAATCTCTTTGAGCCTTAATTTCTTCAGCTCTGCATAGGTGATAACATTCTTTGCTTCAGTGTAATTTTGAAAAGTGTAACATAGAACGTAAATATAGGCTAACATTGCCAATCATTATTAATAATTATTATGTTTAGGTTGCATTTCTAAATATAAAAAGATAAAGCATATAGTATAGTGATGCTTAGGCTTGGGAAGAATACAAGGAAATGAGGTCAGAAAGAATAAGGACTGGAAAAATAAACGCATTAGTAATTATAAAAATATAAAAAATGATAAAGTTGCAATGGAAAGGTCAACGCAAACTTTTAAATTATTTTTCTAATTATATCACACATTCTAAATCCTGCTGTAGTAGACATCTGTTGTTTTTTCTGCCTTGTAACCTGCCCTCTTCTGGCAACAGCAAGCTTTCCTTTCGATTGCTTTTCCCACATTCCATGGTTTTCTGGTGGGCTGCCAAACACCACACACATGGTATTCTATTTACCTAGCTTTGGGGGTATGCCAGGTGACCAAAGCCAAGCCAATCAGCATCCTTCCTTGAAATTATTTATATAGATTATGAAGGGAGAAATCTCTTTTCTCTGGAGTTTCACATTTTTTTTCTTTAATTGGAGCTCTCTTGCCTGTACAATAAACTATAACATTTCCTCATCCTGCCTTTGTTGCTGCATAGAGACACTGATGATTGGGCACTAAGATCATCTTTTGAGGGACCTGAATAAAATTTTCCCCATCCCTTCACATTTTTCTTGTAAGTACCACGTCTGGTAGATAATGAAGCTCCCCTCCCGCTCCCTCCTCCATCCCTCCTTTTTCTTTCTCTCTCTCTCTCTTTCAGATAATAGAATTCCTCTTTTTTTTTTTTTTTTTTTTTTGAGACAGAGTCTCACTCTGTCGCCCAGGCTGGAGTACAGTGGCGCAATCTCGCTCATTGCATGCAACCTCCGCCTCGTGGGTTCAGGCAATTCTCCCGCCTCAGCCTCCCGAGTAGCTGGGATTACAGGCATGCGATACAACGCCAGGATGATTTTTTTTTTTTTTCTTCGAGACAGAGTCTTGCTCTGTCGCCCAGGCTGGAGTGCAGTGGCGCGATGTTGGCTCACTGCAACCTCCGCCTCCCCGGTTCAAGGGATTCTCCTGTCTCAGCTGCCCAAGTAGCTGGGATTACAGGCACGCGCCACCACACCTAGCTAATTTTTGTATTTTTTTAGTAGAGTTGGGGTTTCACCACGTTGGCTAGGCTGGTCTGGAACTCTTTATTTCAAGTAATCCACCCCCCTCGGCCTTCCAAAGTGCTGGGATTACAGGCGTGAGCCAACGACCCCAGTCTGCCCGGCTAATTTTTGTAATTTTAGTGGAGTCAGGGTTTCCCCATATTGGCTAGGCTGGTCTCCAACTCCTGGCCTCAAGCAATCCCCTGTCCCAAAGTGCTGGAATTACAGGCGTGAGCCACCACGCCCGGCTGATAATGAAATTTCTAAGCACTTAAGAACATGCATTCAAAAGACTCTGGAGTTTTTTGAAAAACAGGGTAACCTGCAGTAAAAGAAAATCTTACACACTTTCACTTTTTTTCTTTAAATACTAAGCCTATTTAGTAGACTGTGGCATCTCTAGGTGGCTAAAATAATTTGTCGATAACATCAAACATCTAGTTAGTGTTCAAATTTCTCAAATTGTCTTAAAAATTTTGTTTTAACCGTTGATTTGTTTGAATCAAGATCTAAATAACGGAGCAAAATTTTTATCATCAAGCCCACTGGCTGGTTACACTTTACCTCTTTTCAAAATAGATGTTTGTCACTGTGACACATTTCCATAAGCAAGAGAATTGAGAGATTAATTCAAGGTCTCTTTATGTGCTTTACAAATATCAGATAGGCTCTGGTAATTAAGTTACGGAAAATTCGCATAATATCTTGATGTTAATCTTGGACATTAGGACTCAAAAGGCAGCAATGACAAACCCATTTATGTTGATTTCACAGCCTTTGGGGGTCTCCTTGTCTTTGATTGTTGGAAACAGAGACCCACGCTTTGTCCACTATATAACAAAGTACTAAAAATGTATAATAATGCAAATTCACTAATATGTTTATTAAAATATAAAGAAACACGTTTATTACAAACCTGTAGCTTTATTTACAACTAACATCCTTATTTTTGTCCTATATGCCCACGTTTGTTCTCAAGTACAATGAAGGACTGAGAGAGCATATAATCCCCTCTAGGTGTAAATGAACGTATTTATTTTGCTTCAACTCATGTATGAAAGGGTTAAAAAATTATTAGTCCCTACAACTTAATTATCCCAAAGAGAAGGTGCCAAGAATGAGGCATCTTTAGCCATGCATAATCTCCACCCATCTCATCAAATAAACAGAACAGTGATGAACATAACTTGCTAAGTAAGCTCCGCCGTGTAACAAGTCCCTAGATTCCCCTCCCTTCTTCATCCTACCAGAACATTATCCTTAAGGTTTTCCTAATTAGCAGTCTGCGTCTAACTAACCCTAACTATCCAGTCACCTAACATATACTTATTTCCTTGTTTCAGATTCCCATTGTGCCTATCTTAATGGGACAACTGGGTCCGAAACTATGCATCTGTTTTTTTGTTCTGTTTTTGCCGTGTACTTATTATCCGCACCTTATCATCAAGTTTCTGAAAAGCTAGAAGAAAATAAATCCGTGTCATTCGCATCCTCTATGCTTGGCAACGCCAAGGGTTTCAAGCTCCTTCCTCCCTGCCCTGGTCTCTGCTTGCCGTATCAGCACTGGGTAAGCGCCCAGGTTCTGCTCCGGGACTAAAACTCATGATCTTCTGGCTAAGGTTCTGTGAACTGAGTCATTCTGGCACTGAGAATATTCCGTGACTCAGCAGGCCCGAAAAGGAGGATGTCAGAATCCACATAATTTCGAGTCTTTTAAAGGCAAGCCGAGGAACACAAACAACACAGTGGAAGAATTTCGCAGTGGGTCGTGCGTACCCAAGGGAAAAATTCATTCCATTCCCAGCCTTTTCACTTCCTTCCTTGCCCCGGTAAAACGACTGGTTACACTTTACATCAGCGGCAGGAAATCGCTTCACGAAACTCATCTGGCTGCTGCGACCAGGCCCTTCTGATTCTCCAGGGACCGTGTCGGCCCCATGAACGCCCCAGGACCTCTGTTCCGGAGGGGCTGGAGCGGGGCCCCGGGCAGCAGCGGGCGCTCCCAGTTGGGACCCACACCTGGCTGGGCGGGGACCCTCTTGCCGCAGCCCAAATTGGCGCGAGGCCCCAGGGACGACCCCGAGCGACCTCCTGACCCGGCATCGCCCCTCTAAGGCGCACTCCCCCGACTCCTCCCGCAACCCCGAGTCTCCCAGGCCGCGGAGCCCGAGGACCCCAGAGACTGCCGCGCGGGGAGCGGGTCTGCGAGGCCGCCCTTCCCTCCCGGCATGCACCACCCAGCCGCCCTCCCCCCCCCCCCCCCCCCCCCCCCCCCCCCTCCCCTCGTCTCCCCTCCCCTCGTCTCCCCTCCTTTCCCCTCCCCCAACCCCCTCCCCGGCTCCCCGCCCACCCCGCGCGCCCCTCCCCCCGGGTCGCGCGCCGCGGGCCCGAGCACAAGACCTCGCTGCTCCCGCCCCCGCCGCCTCCTGGAGTCGCCGGGGCGGACGCGCAGTCCATGGGGCGCGGAGGGCCGGGGAGTTGTCCCAGGGGCCGCGGGAGTTGCTGAGAGGAGACAGAGCTGGGCTTTCTCCTCGGCCAGACCCCACCCCACCCTGCCGACCCCACCCCCTGTTCCTTCCTCCCCGGGGGCGCGCACTCGGGCACGCGCTCGGAAGTCGGGGGTCGGCGCGGAGTGCAGGCTGCTCCCAGGGTAGGTGAGGGAAGCGCGGAGGCGGCGCGCGGGGGCAGTGGTCGGCGAGCAGCGCGGTCCTCGCTAGGGGCGCCCACCCGTCAGTCTCTCCGGCGCGAGCCGCCGCCACCGCCCGCGCCGGAGTCAGGCCCCTGGGCCCCCAGGCTCAAGCAGCGGAGCGGCCTCCGAGGGACGCCGCTAGGCGAGAGGAACGCGCCGGTGCCCTTGCCTTCGCCGTGACCCAGCGTGCGGGCGGCGGGATGAGGGGGAGCCATCGGGCCGCGCCGGCCCTGCGTTCCCGGGGGCGGCTCTGGCCAGTGCTGGCCGTGCTGGCGGCCGCCGCGGCGGGCTGTGCCCGGGCAGCCATGGACGAGTGCACGGACGAGGGCGGGCGACCGCAGCGCTGCATGCCCGAATTCGTCAACGCCGCCTTCAACGTGACTGTGGTGGCCACCAACACGTGTGGGACTCCGCCCGAGGAATACTGTGTGCAGACCGGGGTGACCGGGGTCACCAAGTCCTGTCACCTGTGCGACGCTGGGCAGCCCCACCTGCAGCACGGGGCAGCCTTCCTGACCGACTACAACAACCAGGCCGACACCACCTGGTGGCAAAGCCAGACCATGCTGGCCGGGGTGCAGTACCCCAGCTCCATCAACCTCACGCTGCACCTGGGTAAGCGGTGACAGCCCCGTCCCCTGCTGCTGCTCGCCAGCAGCCCAGCGCGCGGACCGGCTCCGTCCCAGTGGCCGGCCTCACGGGCCCAGACAGCCGCGTGTTTCCTCTCTGTTCCCTGGCGTGGGCCACACAGAAACTCCTTTCTCCAACTTCTTAAATAGATCTCGCTTTTAACATCCCGTGAGGGCCAGGATGTTCCGCACGAGTCTCTCTGCTTTCCTGTTCTTTCTGACTTAACGGGATTCTGGCTCTCTGATTATTCTGCATTTCGGCTGTTAGGATTGTGATTCCCCACTTTTTTTTTCTGAAGCGTTAATCAGAAACTCCCATCCCCACTTTTCTCTTTGCTAGCAAGGTCATCACAGCGCATTCTTGGATCGGAAACAAGAAGGTCCGCCTTAAACACTTTAGCCTTTAAAATGTTTAGATGTCCCTCCAGGGCTGAGGGTGATTGCTCTGTTGAGTTAAGGGGGAATTTGAGGGGAGCAAATGCCTTCGCTGCCTATATTGCCTATGTGTAATTAAAACATAAATTCACTTTTGAAGTTATTGTTCTTTATAGCTGCTGAGCCTTAATTAAGAGCCACAAAGCGATTTGACTGCTAATCCTGGTGCAGAATAAACAAAAGGAAGTGCACTCACTGTAATTGCTGGGCATAGCCTTGTCCCTGGGTAAAAAGCCTCTCCTTTACTGTCTTCCCTTTTGCTTTCATTCAAAGCAAGTGTAGAAACACGTGTAAATGATCTTTCATAAATCAGGAAAGGGATGTGTAGAAAACCTCATGGCAGGGCAGTGGATTGAGGATGGCCATGTGTATCTGGAAGCACCAAAAATAATGTTCGATCTAGCTAAGGTTTTCTTCATCATTGAGATATGTAAATAGGCAGAAAGTTTCATTATTGTGTTTAACAGAGGAATCGATGTGTGAGAAACTGACGTTTTACTTAGCACTTCACTCCCCATTGCCTTGGAAGGCTTGATTATTACCAGTAGCTGGTACTATTAATGAACTTCCAGAGAGAACAGACTGCCCCAAGCCATTCTTCTGTCAAGGGAGGGTAATTCTGTGAGGCTAATATCACTTAGGGGTGTTGGAAAGGAACATGTTGTAGGCAAATGGTTCTTTTGATCATGATTTTGCTGCTCTCCGGTACACTAAACTTTATGTAAGTATCAGGATTCCAGAGAAAGAATTGGACTTACAAAAAGTACTTTGAAAAGTGGGATTAAATTATTGTGTGTGGAATAAGTGTTAGAAAAGCAGAATTATTTAGCATCTTATTTGCAGTTGAGTCATTAAACAAATGAAACATTTTGAAAATAATTTCATAAAATGATACTATGGGGTATCTGTTTTTCAGGGATTGAAGAAGTAAAGTGCACTGAGTTCGGTTTTTTAAAGGTGCCTTTCTAAAGACATAGCTAGTGACCCAGGGTTTCCTAAGATCTGTGAGATTGCTCTTTATTCTCTCCTGTTACGTTTTTTAAGTTAGCCAAAATTATTTTTGAAATTCGTATCTAAGTATTTCTGTTTAACTTTTGACTTGTTAAAGTTTCTGTGTTCAAGTTTGAATACTCTTGAAGTCTTTTTTTGTTCATTTTCAGATTTTAAAATTTTCAGAGAAAAGGCGTTGCCTGATGTCTCAAATCTCAGATGCCTGAAATTCAATTGACAATTACTGAACAACAGTCTCTTATTTACATAAAGGTGGGGTTGTCAATCTTGGCTCTCAGAATTTTCTCTTGTAGGCACTGTGTAGCTAAAGGTTATTTAAGGTGATTTCAGAGGTAGATAGATTACTCAGTGATTACTACCCTGTTGCAAAGATAATGTGGTAGAGTAACCCGGTATCAGTTAAGTTAGATTGCTCCCACTGGGAGGCAGATATGTTAACTTTGGGTCATGGCTGATTAAAAGGTCAAAAGAGATCTTAGAGTTTACCTCTAACGTCACTTTTTACTATAAAATGTTTTATGCTTGGACTTGGTTTTGCTGAAATTTTCCTCAACTTTTGGTAATATTCTTGCTAAATGAAATTCATAAAACTATGAGTTTAAAACTTGTAAGTTAAAAGTTAAGGTATTTTCTTATAAGCATTGTGATTAACTGTAAAAATATGTACTTTAAACTTTTAGTTTAAACTAACTTGACTAGCATACTTGACTTGTTCTTGGATCAGAAATGACATCCTGGAAGAAATCATGCATAGTGGAGGAGGTGGGAAGGGGGAAAGGTTTGTGTGTAGTGAGGTTGAGGTTTCTCTTTCTCCCCCCGCCTTTAATGACAAGGTTATATGTATACATGTATGTTTCGATCAACAATTTATGACAAGTAGGCAAGGTGTTATGTGTCACTGTGTGTTTTGATGTTCAGCATATTCACTCCCCAACTCCAGTTACTCCACGGGCTGTAGCTAACTAATTATTTCCCATGAATTAAAGTACCATGACTATTTTGTGAATCTATTAAATCTCCCTTCCAGTTCAAATTTCACATACCCTTAAACAAGTGATGCATATTGTGCTTCGCTCTTACAGAGCATGTGAAACTAGAAATGAGTAATGTAAAAGAACTAGGTCTAGCCACCACTTTTCTAGCCTTTCTTTTGATGTCGAACTTTAAATACAGTAAACTTTAAAATAAGCAGTCAAATCATACATAAGAAATGTAAGTAGTTATGTAAATGTTTTGGCACTGACTTTTTTAAATTATAAAAATGAAACATGACATTGTAAATTCAAACAATGAGTGTAATGACAAGTGAGTTTCTTTGTCACTAGCTGCTAAGCTCCATGCCCTAGAGACCACCCTTCACAATTTCTTACATTAATATGACCCTCTAGAAATTTTTCATGCATACACATGTATATATAAAATTATAGGATCATTTTAACTGGTACTTTTTGGGAGGCTGAGGTGTATTTTAACAGATGGCAAATACAAATCTGATTATTGTGCCCGTATCATCACTTCCTGTACAAAAGCCAGGAAAATCAGTGTTGATTCTGAAAACAGCCATCTCTTAAGCACCATACACAGTCATCCAGGGTGCAGGGTGCAGTGCATCCTTGGTTAAAAAGAGTTAAAGTTGCTATGGGAACCAGAATTGCACTTTCTGCTTGTTGTGGGGAGAAATCTCAACCAGCCACCCTTTTCTAAAAAGAAGTCTTTTTTGTTTCGCCTTCAACTTCTGGGTGGATTATTCAATTGCTGTTAAAAAGTTTGGGTTTTATGTCTTATAAGTTATAGTAAGTTTTTATCAGTACCGGTGGGGTAGTAGTTGATACTAAGATTGTAGCTAAGGATTTGCCTTTTATTAAACAGCCCCATTAATTAACTTGATAATCATTGTGGATGGAAACTTGGCAGACAGGATCCTAATCTTGAGAAAGGTAGCTTTTCCTCTTTCTAAAAGCAGTTAGATTAAGGAAAAGAGTGCTTATAAAACCAACCCAATCAAAGTTTATGGAACTCCTAAAATTAACACTGAAACCAGATTAGTTTCCAAGCTCCTCATAAACTGTAGGAACCAATAGTGATTAAATGAAGCTTTTAAATCTGTATCTGAATATCTTTTTTTTGTGTGTAAGTTAGAATAATTGATATATAAGGCTATTGCCTTTTATTCTCTTTGGTCCTCTGCTGAGTGTGTATGTATTTAACATGGAACGAATGGCAATTTTTCCCCTCAGGAAAACCTTTGCAAGGTGGGTTCTGACTATGTCAGGGAATAGCTCACTGTGGTGACTTCACTGTGGTATTTGTGCACCCTGAGGGGACACTATTTTAGTTTGTCTCACAAAGGCCTGATTTACATTTTGCAGGTTTCAACTTGAGAAGTTAAGGAGCTCTTCCTTAATGGCCAGCAGTTGTTGAACACAGTTTTATAAAGTTGCTGTTGGCTGTTTTCCTGTAATACAGTTCACTGCTTTTTCTCCAAATTCCTTCGCCATTCTAAGGGCATTCAAAAAAGAATTTACACATTAGGGGAGAAGTTGGAGCTATAAGGCATCCCCCCCTCACCTCTTCCATTTGTCATTGGTCACATTTGTGGGAGGAATCAAGTTTTGCCTATTTCAATTCTAAATAATCTTAGAAAATTGGGTTTGCCTTTTACTGTGCACTCCTTCCTCCTGTGCATACATTCTCATGTTATTGCCGGATATTCTGCAAACATTTTTAAAAATACTCTTGAAATCCATACCACTGTACCTGATAGAAAGTTGTAGAAGATTGAGGGTCCTGTCTTCAGAAAATTATACTCTGTTAGGAATTTACACACTCATAATGACATTACAATAATAAATCAAGGATGTCTATATAATATTTTACAGCTTATAAGGCCTCCAATTTATCACTGATGAGATTTCTCACAACGCAAGGAAGGCAAAGATGCCTAAGGTTGTGATTTGCCAGAAGTCATGGGGGAAGATAGGTCTTTGACTACCTAGTTGATTGCATTCGTTCTTGCAGCTTGCAGCTTCTCTAACGAGTCTTTCAAAAGAATGTCTACTTTATTCTAAGCCATTTTTAAAATTTCATGTATACCCTGGTTCAGAGATACCAGACTCCTTTGGTTTTCCTTGTTTTTTTCTCCTGCATACTCCTTTTTATTTATGTTCCTGGACTCCTCTCTTTTCATGCTGTTCACGCTTCATGGATGAACTCATGTTTGTCTCAAGGCTTCATTTGCAATCTCATTTGTAAATTTTTAAATTCTAAAGTTGTATTTCTAGTCAGCTCTTTTTCCAGATCTAAAAACTTGTTGGTTATGGTCAATTTGGGATGTCCAGAGAACATATTCAAAACTAAATTCACTCCTTGTTATCTCACCCAACTCAAAGCTCTTTTGGTATTCCCTATCTCAATGAACTACACTGCTAACACTGAGACTCTCAGCCGATGTTGCCCACCTCTCTCCTGAAAGAACCATGCTCGACAGGCTTCATGAATAAAGACTACTCTGGTGAACAGATAGGATCCATTGCTGTGAGGTGGGTTGGTTCTGGGTAGCTGTAACTTCACCGCTTTCTTTCCCACCAATCCTTACTATAATCTGTCCAAGACTCTACTCTTACCTTCTATATCCAGACACTATGTGTCTTGGATGCTTATCTTTCTCTCCATCCTCTTTGTCTCTGCCTTACTGTAAGTTCCCATTGCATTTCACCTGGATTGTTGCTACAGCCTCCTAATAAACTGGTGGGCTTTCTGCCTCCAGTTTTGCCCTTTATATTTGGGCAGCCATCCTTTGGACTGAGTGATGATTCTAAAATGCAAATCTGGTCATACAATTTTACAGCTAAAAATTCTGCAGTGGTTCCTCAAGGTTTTAGGATAAACTCCAAACTCCTTGGCATGGTGTACAGGGTACTTTAGGATCTGGACCTTTTTGTTGCTTCACGTGCTCACAGGGCTGTTCTTTGGTTTGAAACACTTCTCCCAGGTGTTAACCCTTTAGGACTTCTTTCCCAGTTTCTCTTTCTCTCTCCCCTTTCTGCCCCACTCTCTGGCTTGGATTAGGTCCCCCACTCACGCCACCCTGTAGGTATTTATCACAGTCCCTATCACATAGGATTATCTGTTTCTTTACTTGTCTGTTTCTACCTTTAAACCATGAAGTTTTTGAAGGACGACGAGTCAGGGGTTTAGTAATCTTTTAGTTCAGTTAAAGATGACTAATATTGGTTAATTGCTTGTTATGTATTAGCACCAGTGCAAATTCCTGGATGTGTTGTGATTCATGGGACATTGCCCTGACCTCATTCTTAGATGAAGTGTAGATGCAGAGACCCATGTCTCTCGATTTGGGGGTAGGCAAATGATGGCCTTCTTAGCCAAGTCCAGTGCAGTCCTGCCACCTATTTTTGTATGGGCTATGAACTAAGAATGGTTTGTACATTTTTAATTGGTTAGAAAAAATCAGAAGAATAATATTTTGTGACGTGAAAATTTCATGAAATTCAAATTTTAGTTATCCATAAGTTTTGTTGGAGCATAGTTTAGCCCATGTAACAAAGAATTGTCTGTGGCTGTTTTTGCATAATAAAGGCAGAGTTGAGTAATAGCAACAGACTCCATATGTCCCAGCCCACAAAGGCTGAAGTATTTACTATCTGGCTGTCATAGCACAGGTTTCTTGATGTCTGTTCTAGAGCAGTACTTTCATGTTATATAGTAAGTCCTAAGTGAGAGATGCAAGCACAGAGAGGATTCACTTCACTAACATTTGGATGGAGGCTGGAGGCATTCTGTCTCCAGTGACATTTGTCTGGCATGGTGTTCATAAAAATATATGTACAGTGAGTGAATAAATGAATGCCTGAATTATAAAACTCCCATAACATTGAACATTAAATTCTTCAAAGCAAAACTTTTGAGCTTGTTTATTTTTTATCAGTGCAATCTCTCCATTTTATAAGATATATGTCACTGTAATAGCTAATGTTAAATGTAGTATGTGGTTTTATTTCTGTAAATTTTTAAAAAAGTACTGAGGTATGGAACTGGTATGGAATTGGAAAGGCCTATGACTGTCCTTTTTTGGGTAAAAATTAGACTGTTATATGACTTGAACTCAGCCTAGATAAATCTTAGGAGAAAACTCATGAATTCTCACATGTGAATATGTATTTCTGTAATGTTAATTTGTATTTTTTTCCTTTAAAAATGGACATAAGCACATTTTATTTAAAGTATATATATTCTGTAGTTTCAGCTACTTGGGAGGCTGAGGCAGAGGGATCACTCGAGCTAAGAAGTTTGAGGCTGTAGTGCACCATGATTGCGCCTGTTGAATACCCACTACACCCCAGCCTGGACGACACAGACCTTATCTCAAAAATTAAATAAATAAAATATATATATTCACATGTACATTGTTGAAATAGATTCTTAAAGGGAATTATTAAGCAGCTGAGGGGAAAGGTTACAATGAAATATCTTATTTGCTTGTTGTATAGCATCCTTTTAAGTTTAGTGAAGTCATCATGAGTAGATTTAGAAGATAGGCATACTGTCTCTTTAGGATAGTGAAGGAACTGTAAATGTAGGGTATGGTATAGCCCAGTGTATTCCATATTAGAGTGGTTAGGCTGATGAGCAGTAACCACATATTCATCTAAAGTTAATAGGCAGCAGCAACAGTTGCTTCTTTTTTTTTTTTGGAGACGAGTTTCGCTGTTGTCGCCCAGGCTGGAGTGCAGCGGCACGATCTTGGCTCACTGCAACCTCTGCCTCCTGGGTTCAAGCGATTCTTCTGCCTCAGCCTCCCGAGTAGCTGGGATTACAGGCATGTGCCACCACACCCAGCTAATTTTGTATTTTTAGTAGAGATGGAGTTTTACCATGTTGGTCAGGCTGGTTTTGAACTCCTGACCTCAGGTGATCCGCCCATCGCGGCTTCGCAAAGTGCTGGGATTACAGGCATGAGCCACCACACCCGGCCCTGCTTCTTTACTTGCTCATTTTTCCTGCTGGACTTTATTGACAGCTGTACCACTGTTCTGTTTGGGTTTTAGGGAAAGGTGTTAAAGTTTAGAGCAGGGCTGTTTGTTTATTTTTCCTGCTGAAAATTTCTGAGAAGGTTTTTAAAAATATGGGATTAATGTTTCTTCAAGTTGTCAGCTTGAAAGTGTAACATTTCAAGATGATTTTGTGCTGATTCTATTACTTTGCCTTGGTTGCTTGCTATAAGACTTGTTTAAGATAGAACTTGCCCTGTGGAGAAGAATAGAGTAGAATAAAATAATTTAAAAATAAGAAAAAAAAAGATTAAAGAAAAAAAATAAACACACGTGTAAGAGGGCCCTGCTGGAATTTGCAAGCATCTCCTTTCTTGTGACATGATAAAGTTAGGTGTTTGCTCATTTGGGTCCAAAATTGACAGCTTGCTAATGGGGTTACCAGAAAACCCATTTATAGAAACATTCCTGAGGTTTAGAGTACTGCACTAGACTAGGGTGGCACTAATTAAGTATGTCTGCTATTCTATACGTGTGCTTTTCTAGGGGCCAGCCCGAAATAAGTGGGCCCAGTCAGTCTGGTACAACTACATATTCATGAAATAAAATAAAGCAGACTTCTCTCTTTCTTAGACAATGGCACCCCCAGATCTCTTGTGGGAGAAGAAACTTATGGTAAGGCTGGGAAATGAATAAGGGGATTTACCTTATTTCTTTTGAACTTTAAGAGTTACATTTCCTCAGTTCCCTTCTTTTACTCTGTTTCCAACTGTGTGTGGCTGCTTCCTCTTATATTGAGGGCAATATTAGATTGTTTTATTTTTAGATTTTTGTTATTTTATCTTTTTGTTTTGAAAGTTGGAGGAGAAATTAATTCAAAATCAGTCTTCACATTGCTTGCTTTTTTTTTTGTTTGTTTAAAGAGACAAAGTCTCACTCTGTTGCCCAAGCTGGAAGTGCAGTGGTGCAATCAGAGCTCACTGCAGCCTTGACCTCCTAGGCTCAAGTGATCCTCTTGCCTTGGCCTCCCACAGTGCTGGGATTATAGGCATGAGTCACCATGCCTGGCCTCTTTTTTTTCTTTTCTTGAATTTGGTAACGTGGTCTTGTATAGAGTTAAGGACTCAGTAAATTTTGCTTCATGATGATAAATCACAGTACTGTGTATATATGAAAGTTTCTGCTAACCAGAATGATTGGTTGTGGCAGTGACTATACAGGTACCTGTCTGTTTTCAGAGACATGGTTAATGACCAGTCTCTTTTTTTCCCATCCTCTTTAGAGTTCTGATTTTGTGTTCTATTCTTGAGCTGGGTGGAGCTCAAGAATAAATTTTACATATGTAAAATTTCAGAGCAATGCATTTAATATTTGTATACTTCATTGTATGTAAATTATTCTTCAAATAAAAAATGAATTAAGAAACTGTCAGCCAATTGTAGTACAATATAATATAGTTGATTTTGTTTGTTTTTCATACGATTTTTGGCTTAGGAGAGAACACAATGTGAGGCTTCATCATCTAAAATATATTTCTCTTAGTGTCTTTCTCCTCTCTACCAGAAGTTGCTGGCATTAATAGGCATTAACAGATATTTATTGAGTGATCAAATCAGTGAACTGGCTGGTTTTAATTGAGTTATGAGCCCATTTTCATTGAAGTACCTGCAGAGCCCTCTCATACAATCAAGCCTGATAGACGCCTCAGGCAGTGGAGCATGGGAAACCTGGGGAAGAGCTCTCTTCTGTTCTCACCTCACTTTAAGCAGGTAGTGGTTTTGGTTGATGCTTCATCGTTTGATGTGGTAAAATGGTAAGTCTGTGGGTTTTGCTGCAGGTTTAGAGAATTCTTTTAAGTATGTCTTTGTGTGGCGTATGCTTTGGTCACAATGTCTGGTGCTTAGGTAACTTGCTATTTAATTTCCATGGTGAAATGTAAGTGTTCCACATATCACTTAAATAATGGGGAGACCCCATCTTCATTCATTTAAACATGGTCCAGGTAATGGCTTTCTCTTATTGAGCCTTTTAGAAATAAAAAGTCTGAAGTTTGAATTATGTGGCTTTCTTGGAGAAAAGTGTTTTTTATTTATTTATTTATTTTATTTTTTTTGAGACAGAGTCTCACTCCGTTGCCCAGGCTAGAGTGCAGTGGCATGATCTTGGCTCACTGCAACCTCCACCTCCCAGGTTCAAGCGATTCTCCTGTCTCAGCCTCCCGAGTAGCTGGGATTACAGGCACACACCACCATGCCTGGCTAGGTTTTTTGTATTTTTTTTAGTAGAGATCAGGTTTCACCATGTTGGCCAGGCTGGTCTCAAACTCCGGACCTCAGGTGATCCACCCTCCTTGGCCTCCCAAAGTGCTGGGATTATAGGCGTGAGCCACTGTGCTGGGCCAGAGAAACTTATAAAGCTATGAAATATTTCCAATGATCTGAAAAGATCTACCCACTTAAAATGAGATGAGCTTATTGCATTTTGATTCTAATTAGTGGACAAAGGACTTATGTAAATAAGACTGCTGGGGAGAAAATGGTTCACTCATAGACCTTGTAGTATGGGATGTGTGAGTTATGATAAATGTTGAAGATACTTTTTATATCCTGAAGATACATTTATTCGCAATGTATTTGAGGAGATCAGACAAAAACATTGACCTGTAGGCAAAATAATTCAGTTGAAACTTATTTTCTGAGATAGAGTCTCACTCTGTTGCCCAGGCTGGAGTGTAGTGGCACGATCTCAGCTCACTGCAACCTCCACCTCCCGGTTTCAGGCGATTCTCCTGCCTCAGCCTCCTGAGTAGCTGGGACTCTGCAGGTGCATGACACACGCCCAGCTAATTTTTGTATTTTTACTAGAGTCGGGGTTTCACCGTGTTGGTCAGGCTGGTCTCGAACTCCTGACCTCGTGATCTGCTCGCCTCGGTCTCCCAAAGTGCTGGGATTACAGGCGTGAGCCACCATGCCCAGCCCAGTTGAAACTTTTTAAATTGTTGGGAGAATACCTGCAGAGCGTTTTGAAGAGTAGGGATTGAAGTCAGCCAGGAAAAGCTTCCCGGATCTTGAAGAAAAGTAATAGACATGAGTGTAGGGTGTTTCCAGGAAGGTTGAGTTGTTTGAATAAAGATCTAAAAGTAGTTAGATAACGGTGAAGGTATTACTTGCCATTCATGGAGCACTGAGGACGTGCCAGATGGATTCTGAGGAGAAGAAGAACTTGAAAGCTGGGTGACAAAAGAAACTAAATTACCTTTTGTCAAGTGCCTCCTGGTTACCTCTTACAATTCTTCAGTCTTGAGAACTATTGTTAGCCCCTGGGGAAGAATAATATGACTAGTGACTTTTCTGAGGTTACATAGGTTGAAATCCAGACCTGCTGTGGTACATAGATTATGCTTTTGCCACTCTGCCATGTTAGGTCAGACCTGCTGTAAGTGATAGTGAATTCTAGAAAGACCTCAGATTGAGGAGTCAAATGAGAGTGCTAAAGAACTAAGCATTGTTTCTCTGATAGACCACTGCTTGAGGATCTCTGGATTTAGATTGCTCCTGTTAAAAGGGCCTTACACTTATTCTTGAAGAACAGAGGATTTTTTTAATTAAAAAATATATATATATTTTTTAGACAAGGTCTTGCTCTGTCATCCAGGTTGGGGTGCAGTGGCACGATCCTATTTCATTGCAGCCTCAAACACCTGGGCTCCAACAAACCTCCCACCTCAGCCTCCTGAGTGCTAGGACTACAGGCATATACCACCATGCCTAGCTAATTTTATTTTTTTGTAGAGATGGGGTCTCTATGTTGTCCAGACTGGACCGAACTCCTGGCCTCGAGCAGTTCTCCTGCTTTGGCCTCCCAAAGTGCTGGGGTTACAGGTATAAGCCACCATGCCCAGCTGAGGATTGTTTTCAGTGGAAGAATTTTAGGTTTTGGGTACATGTGCTAGTTGTATGATATTTAGCTGCTAATGCTTCTAGAAATTTCTAAGGAATTTATTGAATTTGAGGATGAGGTCCTGGATTTTTTCAGGGTCTATTGATAGAAAAAATATGCTCTACCCGTGAAAAGAAAATTTCTACACGTTCTGAATTTATTATGCCAAGGGGAAAACTTAGGCCCTGGAAACTGAGTCACATAACATGGCTGTTTTTCTTCTCTGGTGCATGACTGTTGCTTACGGACCTTTGTGTTGAGATGTTACATATAACTAGATACCCTATTCTTTATTCAAACCTAGACTAAATGAAGCTGGAGGTAGAGACCCCTGTGATTGTTACTGCTTTACAATGGAGTGTTAAGCAACCCCCTTAGAGTATAATAGTAACCAATCAAATCTTGTATCTATATGTTAGCCTTATGTAGAAAATGTTGTAATTCTTTTTGACTCCCCTATTTTTGCCTATATAAATGATTCTCACCTTTTCCAACGCTGGGGAGTGCTGAGCACCATTCTTCAGTGTCCATGTTTCCTGGAAAATTAACCTCACACTTTGCGCTTGAATGAATTCTTTTTTTTTTTTTTTTTTAAGACAGTGTTGTCTTGCTCTGTCTCCCAGGCTGGAGTACAATGGCGCAGTGTTGGCTCACTGCAACCTCCGCCTCCCAGGTTCAAGTGATTCTTCTGCCTCAGCCTCCCGCGTAGCTGGGATTACAGGTGCTTGCCACTGTGCCCAGCTGATTTTTGGATTTTTTAGTAGAGATGGGGTTTTGCCATGTTAGCCAGGCTGGTCTCGAACTCCTGACCAGCTGATCCACCTGCCTTGGCCTCCCAAAATGCTGGGATTACCGGTGTGAGCTACCACACCTGTCCTTTTTTTTTTTTTGAGACAAGAGTTTCACTCTGTCACCCAGGCTGGAGTGCAATGGCACGATCTCGGCACAGTGCTACCTCTGCCTCCTGGGTTCAAGCGATTCTCCTGCCTCAGCCTCCCAAGTAGCTGCGATTACAGGCATGTGCCACCACACCCAGCTAATTTTTGTATTTTTAGTAGAGATGGGAGTTCACCATGTTGGCCAGGCTCCCGACCTCAAGTGATCCGCCCGCCTCGGCCTCCCAAAGTGCTGAGATTACAGACGTGAGCCACTGCGCACAGCTGAATGAATTCTTTTAACTGGATCCTCTGTAAAAAACACATTACACTTATTTGTGAAGAACAAAGGATTGTTTTCTTTTTTTTTGTTTTTTTATTTTGTTTTGTTTTGTTTTTTAGATGGTGTTTCACTCTTGTCGCCCAGGCTGGAGTGCAGTGGCATGATCTTGGCTCACTGCAACCTCCACCTCCTGGGTTCAAGCAGTTCTTCTGTCTCAGCCTCCTGAGTAGCTGGAATTACAGGCGCCCACCACCACGCCCGGCTAATTTTTATATTTTTAGTAGAGATGGGGTTTTGCCATGTTGGTCAGGCTGGCCTTGAACTCTTGACCTCAGGTGATCCGTCTGCCTTGGCCTCCCAAAGTGCTGGGATTACAGGCATGAGCCACTGCACCTGGCCCCAAAGGATTGTTTTCAATGGAAGACTTGTAGGTTTTGGGTACTTGAACTAGTTGTATGATATTCAGTTGTTAATGGTTCTAGGAATTTCTAAGGAATTTATTGAATTTCAGAATGAGGTCCTGGATTTTGTCAGTGTCTGACAGGAAAAGTGTACCCTACCTCATTTCCTGAGGGATGATCAGTGGCTTCATTTATACAGGGAATGCCACCACCTTATCTCCTTTCTGCCTTATCCATGACTTCTTTCTGGTTGTTGAGAATTGCTGAGTTTAGTTCACTTGCTTACTTTATCTGACATGATTAAAGATAAGGCTGCTTGGTCTGTCTTCACATTCTAGTTCTTTCCTTCTCTGCTCCAAGTAAATTCTAACCCTTACATGGTATGTTTCGTTGTTAAAGTTTGCTAACTGAATAGGTCTAATCCACCTTTTGTTAATTGATGGATAGATAGCTACTGTAGTCCCAGGAGCTTTCTTTGTCAGTATTAACATTATTCAGGTTCAGAAGTGATACCATTCACTTTGATGTCTGTGTATGTGAATTTGCAAATCTGTAAGTCTCTCTTTACCTCTTCCCCTCTCTCTTTCTGCCTCCCTCCTTTTCTCTTTAGTTTCCCCAGAGTGTTGCTGAGCTAGGGTTCAATCAGAGGACTCTTAGATACCTTAATTTTTTTGGCTTTATTTTTGAAGAAAGGGATCATAGTTCCCATTAGGACATGTATTTACAATGTGTTTTCTTCTGCTCCCCTACCACACTCTACCACTACTTCTAGAACTTAAAATTCTAGGATTGTTTTTTCTCCCCTTTTTTATCCCCTTTTTAAAAAAAGTCAAAACTCTTCTTAGTATAGTAGAACTTCACCGGTTTGATTGGCTGATTAAATATACTAAGTATTACTGAATCACTGCTCTGCCTTTTCTGCTTTCTTTACAGACATGTTTAGTATACATTGTATGTATTTTTTTTTTTTTTTTGAGACAGAGTCTTGCTCTGTTGCCCAGGCTGGAGTGCAGTGGTGTGATCTCAGCTCACTGCAACCTCCGCCTCCCGGTTCAAGCAATTGTCCTGCCTTAGCCTCCTGAGTAGCTGGGACTACACGCATGGGCCACCATGCGTGGCTAATTTTTGTATTTTTAATAAAGATGGGGTTTTATCATGTTGGCCAGGCTGGTCTCGAACTGCTGACCTCAGGTGAGTCATCCACCTAAAGTCCTGGTATTACAGGAGTGAGCCACCACTCCTGGCCCACAGATGATTTTTAAATACTCTTGCTTAGTTTCCTTTCTTACAAGGAGAGTGGGTGGCACCCTGTGCTACACCGGAGGGCTGAATGTTGGGTTTAAAATGTCCTCGATGTCCTCCCTTCTCTCTGCTGTTTTTTTGTTTTTGTTTTTGGTCAGTTGGTAAAATATAAATGCATAAATGTTTTCCCAGGACTTTTCCATCAACTTTCTTCAGACAGAATGAAGGGATTCCAGTGATTTCCAAGAAAAGAATTTTGCAGTTTTTAGAAAGAGGGTAGTGACAGCATGATGAAATGAGCTGAACAGCTTTTTTTGAGTTTTCATGGCAGGGACTGGGAAGTGATATTTTCCTGCCCTGGCATCACAAATCCCAATTAGAGGCACGAATCTGCTGCCCACATGTTCTCAAAATCCATGACCATTTTATTATCAAAAACTGTAAGGAATAAATAATTTGGCAATGTAAAATGGTTAGATCAAGATATGGAGTTTAAGTATTCCTTGCAACATTTAGACTCTTAGTTTTCTGGAATGTTGACATCAGTGGACTCTTAAAAATATGCAGCTAACTAGAATAATAAAATCACAAAATTTTGGAGTTGAAAATTTAAGCTATAAAAAAAAAGAAGGAAAAAAGTTTTAGGGATAGGTCCTGGTTTAATTTATTTAATCTCTTACCAAATAATTTAAGGTAGTATGTGTAGTTGCCTTGGGTGAGCAGTTTTACCTGTAGACTCGTGCATCTGTGCTGCCATTCCTCAGTGGTTCCTATCCATCATACCCCTATTATGATGGTGCTGGTGACGTCATCTGTTTTGATGCCACTAAGTTTAAAGAATTTTTTCTAAAAAAATTCTGGATCATGATCTGATAGAGCTGAGCGTGCCGGAATTTTCATTGAAATTGTGTTCTTTTGGAGGTGGGAATAAACAAGAGACTAAGGGTAAAGATTGTGGTGGGGTCGGGGGAGGGTTAGAAACCAAAAGAGCAATTGTGTACTTGAATTGCTTTGGTCATGTGATTGCCCCTTCTTGGGTAAAGGGTTGTGATCAGTGGCCTTCAGTGTCTTGGATTAACTTTCAGAGCAGTCCATACATAGTTTTGAATTTGTGGTATTTTAGATAAGTTCATGGGATAGAAAGTCTATTGGAGACTATAAATTCTTAGAATTCTACAAATTATGAGCATTTGTGGGAACATCTGTAATGCAGCTATAATAAAATTTGTTTATTATCAGGATTGCTTTAGAGGCTCTTGCTGGGTTTTTTATTACTGTTTTCAGCATTTTTGCTACACGCCCTGAAATAGCATCAACTCCTGGGTAGACTTCAGGATCATTTAGTTTTGTAGCCATTCTAATCAGGTTTGGGTTTTAAACATACATCCACTTTAGAGCTCTTATGTCCTGGCACAGACATCGATGGTGAATCCAGGCCATTTCAAGATGGACACTGATTCTGGAATTAACATACTTCGCAGATGTTTGTAGTACAGATTTGTTTTCTGTGCTGTCTTTCATGTGTTCTTCTGTGTCTGTATCTGTGCTTTCCTCTTTTTCCTTTTAGAACCCCTGGGGAAAGGTAGGTATCTGCTTTTGGGATTGGGAAGTAGAATAGGTATTAAATTTTTGGTGAAAACCTTTGAGTTGGTATTGACATTTCTGTGAGAGGAGAGGCTGCTTTGTTCCCTCGAGGGAGACTGTTGGTGAGGGTGGTGTGGGGGGTGAGACTCTGAATGTAACTAGACACGGACTTCTTCACATCTCTAGTGGTTTTCAGTTATGAAATGGGCAACTGATGCTCTGAGTCAGCAGCCTTTTAACCATGCCTGACTGAAGAGACCTTGTGTTTGAAATTCACAGCATTGCCTGGATCCCTGCTGTCTTTTTGTGCCTCCCGCTAACACACAGCTGTTTTTGTTCATACATCATTTTGTGTTCAACTGCCTGGTTACTTCCTCAGGTCCCTTTTATGGCGAATAATGGACACATGGGAGTTTGAACACCCAAGTGTGTGGTTATTCAAACAGGAAGTCTCAAGGAAGCACAGTAACTTTGTCAGAGGAACAAAAGATGGGACAGGAAAGGCTATTGATGATTCTAGGCTTCAAACATCTGCTGGGAAATCTGACAATTTCTGAAATACAGATATTCCACGGCTTACAAACAAGATGGTTTGTTTATTTGGAACTTGTTCCATTTTTTAAAAATCAGGGTATTAAATCTTAATCCATAAAATAGAAGTGGAGGGGAAAAAAGGATATAATGTGGCATCATTAATGTTAAAAAGAGGAGAGAGGCTCTGCCTGTGGCTTGACTGGGTTTCAGGAGAAAGGCTGGAGCAGCTCATCTTGACTGAAAGTAACCCTGAGGCTGAAGGTATCCTCGGGTGAGCACATAGATGGGACTTGACAGAGGCTGCTAGAGCTGACAGAATTGGATTAAAAGATGATTTTATGCAGAGCTTTTGATGATTGAGCACTGGAGGAATATGAGATAAAGAAGAATGTAGGTTGCACTTAAAGAGCATGCAGTCCAGTGGGAGAGTTAGAATGTGTGTATCAACAAATATTCTCTGAGACAAAACATAAAGTGCTGTGAGAGAAGGATAGAAATTCCATGTGATTGCAAAGGAGATATGACTATAGAAGATCAAAATAAATGCTTCTCAGAACGTTTATCTGGTGACCGTGAAGATTCCTTATGACCTTGGGATTCCTTGTTTATATGATAAAGGACTTGCCAGAAATAGTCAAATAAATCCTGATTTTAGATTTAAAAGTGAAAATTAAATCTGGAAGTCAAAGAAGGGGGAGCTCTGGGTTCATAGCAATTTATGTTAAGCGGGGTGATGCAAATGCTAAAGAAAACAGTACTGTGTCAGGCTTAATTAATGGAAGTGATAGTATTCAAAGGAGTACAAGTTCTGTGCATCTTATTACCCTGCCTTTAATTTCAGTCATGGTAAACTGTTCATAGTAAACATGCTCCCACCGTGTGGGTACTACTTCATTTTTTTCTTGACTCTTTACTTTTCTGTTTTTTCCTTTGGCTACTTCCTAATCATCTTTAAAACTCCTGACAAATTTCAACTCCTCCAAGAAGATTTTGCTAATTTCTAATTCCTCTATTCCTTCCAGAGCACTTGCCTTTATGTCATTTGATGTTTATACGTCCACTCACTTCTAAAATCCAGTAGGCATACTGCATACCCAGGATGTGAGGGGTGCTATATTGTATTGTTTTCTCTCTTTCCCCCATTAGCTGAGTTCATCAAAGACAAGACGAATTCATAGATTTCTTAATTCATTCATTTACAAATATTTATTAAACACCTGTTACGCAAAAGGTACTGCATAGTACTGGAGACAGGGCAGAAAAGACCTAGAGCTTAAGTTCTGGGTAAAAAAGCATGCAGTACAAAGGACCTGACCTAGGGAGGATTTCATTGGCTTCCCGCCCGCCACCCCACTGACTTTTATGCCCCTAGTGTATGGCATAATACCTTTTATATAGTAGTAGGGGCTCAAAAAAGTTTGCTGAATGAGTGAATTTCTGTTTCTTTGAGGCTGTGGCCACAGAATGCAGATGAGTGCAAGAAACAGCAATTTTGTTTAGGTTTTCCCATGATGGAATTTGCCTTGTAGATAGGGTTTTTAAAATTGGTCAGGCAGAATAGGATGGCTAGTACATGGTATAGTTTCCTCGCCAGCATTGTTAGATGAAGAGTAAGTCACTGTATCAAAGAACCCCAGTATAAAGTAATAAAGTAAATAAAAACCCAGTTTTAAATCATTGAAGTTTGTTCCTCCTTCAGGTGGTAGTTCTGAGGTCAGTGGTTCAGGACAGCAGGGTAGCTCTCCACACTGACATTCTGGGACTCATGAGTGTTTCCTGGAAATGATCTGGGATCCTTTAGGGTATCATTCTTATGTGCCTGGTTGAGGCTGGGTGATAGGCCCCTGTGCTTTCCAATTGGGAAGATATTGAGGAGTGTGTGCCTAAATCTTAACACTTGAAAATCTTACCTCCCCAAAGTGCCATAACACCTGAAAGT
Source organism: Hylobates moloch (assembly GCF_009828535.3). NCBI lineage: Eukaryota > Metazoa > Chordata > Mammalia > Primates > Hylobatidae > Hylobates > Hylobates moloch. Next base: position 30,406,780 of record NW_026652293.1, on the reverse strand, counting down.
GTATTATCTGCCACCAGAGAGAGCTTAGTCACTTGACCACCTCATAAACACAGTAGAGGCTGGGAAATGGGGTCTAGCTGGGTGGTCTTGTGCCTGGCCACAGATCTATTACAGTGATGGATGGGTTGGTGGGGAGAGAACAGATTTTTGGCAGACAGCTCTGCCATGCCAACTCCTGTGCTGAAGAATCTGGTTTCTCCCAAGTTTTGGTCTTTCTGGAGAGTCTTCAGAGGTTCCCATTCTGTGGCTGGCAGTTGTAGGGAGTGGATATAGAAAAATAGTGACCACGCTTACTATGGATCCTCACAATTTTAGCTTTTCAGGAAAAGAGCCTCTGAAGAAAGGGTGTGTACTCATTCTGCTCTTAGTGCACAGCCTTCACTCCCTGACTCTGCAGAATTGGTTTATTCTTTGACCTTTTCCATTTTCACACCCCCAGCCCTCTTGACACTGAGATCCCACTGTACCTTCTTGCTTTTGTGTACTTACACTGATGGGCTCTGTGTTGATCTGCCTCGGAGGAGCACATTCCCACATGGGCATTGTCTCAATTCACTTGACGATGCTGATGGTGTTTACCTTCAGCTATGACAGACCAATCAGAGCTGTTTTAAAATCCAGATGTCTTTTAGGAATGAGAGTTCCAGAAGTGATAAATCAGTGCTTTTTGTAGCTTGAACATACACAGTTTTGTTGTGGAATCTTCTTAAATGTATATTTATCTTTTTCTTCAGTGCGAATTCATTGAGGGCAGGAATCATGTTTTAACCATTAATTAGGTGTCCAACTTAGAGTGGGGTGCTTATGATCTAGTAGATTTAGGAAGATGTGTATATGTTACATAACACCCTCAGCAGTACCCCCATCTCCAAGCAATTGAATATATCTGCAGTAAAATGTATTCATACGAAATAGGCTGATGAAAGGCTATCATAGCCTCACACTAGGTCGTGTTTTGTTGTCACACATTATGAAAATCTTCTGCTGTTTAGGGCTTTTTGAATTGAGAATCACAGATGAAGGATTATGGACTTATATCACATTTGATTACATAAGTTATATCACTTTTACAGATAGTGATAAAACTACTGAAGACTATATAAAAATGTGAAAATAGGCATCTGGTAAATTGGTTATCTAAATAAGCAGATAAAGTTTAATAGGAAATTTCATTTCATTGAAAGGGTGAATTTTGACATGTTCTAACAATTTGCATGAATGGGTTATTAAATTATGGTAACAATATTTAGAACTACAAATAGGGCATTATGTAAATGTTTAAAAGAAGAAAAGAAATAGGGTTGAATTCTGATAAAAAGTGACCTATTAGACAAGTATTTCTATTCCTCTAGGGACATCAGTTCAATTTTTGTTGTTGCTTCATTGTTTTTTGTAAAAAGGCATTGCCTTTTAAAAATCATTTTAAAAAGGCAGTGTCATTTTTAATGACATTACTACCATGCATAGTTTTGTGAGAAACCTGGCTATGTTAAAGCCATTTTGTTTGAGATACATTTTGAATTGGAAGTTACTCTGTTATTCTTGTTTTCAGAAGCAGATAATTTTGGCTATGTCTGTGTCCTTCTTGTCTGCTCTTTATCTGTTTACCTACCTGCTTATCACAACTAACTTTCTGTCCAGTTTTTTTTTAATCCTTAGTAAATCAGTGTCTAGGAATCTTTAATCACTCAATTTTGAGGATGACTGTGTAAATGGTTATAAATGATTGCTTTTGCCTGTTGTGTTCCGTCAGCTTGGTTTTTGCTTTCTAAAGATTACAGTCTCCTTGAATTGACATCTTTCTTTTTTGTTTTTTTAAAGTCAAACTCATTCTCTTTATTTGTGCAGAGTTCTTTGCCCAAAATACATCATGTTGTCCTCTGGGCTTTATTGTCCTAGTTTCTTTTGGAAGAAAAATGCCTTCTCTGTAAATTCTTCCCCACATCTTAGAAGTGTGACACAGCAGTGCTTACTGTATCACTCATTGGTCACTTGAGCATACCATCTTCTTTGGGAATCTTTTTTATGTTTATTTATTTATTTTCATATGCGCCCAGCGTGGGAACTGTGTTTTAAACCATTAGGTCAGTAACTTAGAGCTGGGTACTTGACTCGTAAAACGATAGGCATTTAAATATTCTTTGGCTCTTTTGATGAATCAGAAGACTCAATTCTAAACTGACAGAGAAGCATAGAACTAAATTTAAAAAATATATCCAGACCATGGCTTTGGAAGAGTGTTTGGAAGAGCTGTGTTCACTAATCATTGGAGAAAGGCCACGGAGCTATTTTCTCAAGATTTAAAACATCCCCCTTTTGTGGACAGTAATAATAGAAGACCTGTCTGTTTGTTCTGTTGAACTTTCCTTTAAGAACTGGAAAATAACTGAAACCAACCACAAAATTGTTTCTTTTTAAGAAGCGTTGTCTTCCTTTCCAGGATCCACAATGCCAAGTTAAATACCTTTCTTTTTTTAGGGTAGCAGAGTTTCTCACACTGAGACTTTTAAACGTTTCTGTTACATTAATTGTAAAGTGTCATGAGGTTGGTGTCTCAATGCTTTAAAAAAAAATAAAGATCCACTAAAGCCTTCTTCTTGTCATTTGAAGGTTATTAAAATGTAATACTTCCCTTGTACATTCTTAATACTGATTTCCAGTGAACTCAGGGATTATTTCTCAGAGAGGAAATTCTATTGTCAGCTGGGCTAATAATTACCAAGTGCTCACCAGTAACAAGTAGAATCTTCTCAGTAGGTTTTTGTTTTGTTTTGTTTTGTTTTTGGCTTTTTTTTTTTAAATATATATGTCCAGTTGATTAGTATGAATTATTGTTTAGTACTTACAAGTCAATACAAGGTAAAATAGATAATTGTTTATGCAGCCAAGTATTCTGTTTTAGTGCACATAAATATGGAGTAGAAATAAAAGTTTCCATATGAAGTAGATTAGTAACTCTAGGGACATTTCTTCCAATTTTCCTCACTCCAGGTATCTACTAGCATGGATTTTATTTTTAGTCTTTTGCTTTTAAAAGAAAATAGTTTTGTAATTCCCAAACAATGTATTGTTTGTTTTTGAGCTTTGTAAAAATGGTATTCTATATGTGGTAATTGGCAACTTGCCAATTGAAAAAAGTTCAGTATATTTTTGAAGTGTAGCTATAGTTCATTCATTTGCATTCCTGTCTAGTTAAGATTATACTACACCTAAGCTTTTGATTATCCTGCTGATGGATTTGTTGTTGTTGTTGTTTTACAAATAGAATGCTTCTATGGGCATTCTCACACATGTCTCCTGATGCCTATGTGTGAGATTCTCTCTACCTGGGTTGCTGGGTCATAATACATGAGTTTTTCAATGTTATAAAATAATGCAAATTGTTTACCAGAATGATCGTGCTAGTTTAGATGCTCAACTAGCAGTATTAATAGGCCTGTTGATCTACATTGAGTATTGAGAGAATTCTCAAATTTTGATCATTTGGCGGTATAAAATTGTATCTTAGTGGTTTTATTTATAGAGTATCTTTTCATGTGTTTATTGGTCTTTCATATTTCCTCTCTGCAAAATGTCTCATCATGTTTTCTTTCCCATATTGATTTGTAGAAATCTTCATATATTCTTTATACTAATCCTTTGTCAGTTATGTGTTTTCCTTATCTTCCAGTGTGTCCAGTGTGTAATTTGTCTTTTACATTTTTTCTATGATACCTTTTGAACAAAATGTCTTAATTTTAATGCGATCACATCTGTGGGTACTTTTTCTGTTAGCCCTTTTGAGTCTTATGTAAGAAATCTTTCCTTATATTTTCTTTTAAGGATCTTCTAAAGTTTTGCCTTTCTACATTTAAGTTTATCTGGAGTTGATTCATGTCTTTATCTGCTAGGACAATTTCCTTTCCAACTTATTCTTCTATTTTAGAAATATCTTAGCTATGTTTAGGCCTCTGCTTGTAAAATTTAGAATCAGGCTGTCAAGTTCCTCAGTAAGCTATTTGCATCTCGATTGAAGTTGCATTGACTTTGTATATCCATTTGGATTGAATCGACATCTTTATTATTGATTTTTTTTCTCCATGAACATGGTATAATTTGTATCTTCTCTATTTAACTCCAATAATATTTAATAGTTTTCTCCTCATAAGCCTTGCTCTTTTCCTGATGGATTTATTCCTAGATACATTTTATTTTTTATTGCTGTTATAATTTTTTCTGAATTACACTTTCTAACTCTTTTGTCACTGATATATAAAAATAAAACTTTTTTTGTTTATTGACCTTATAACCACTTGCTTAATTGTTTTATTCTAATAATTTGTCTTTAGCTTCTATTGGGTTTATATGTAGGTAGTCATCATCTGTAATAATGACAGTTTTGTTTCCCTTACCAAGTCTTAACTCTTTTACTTTTTTCTTTGTTGATTAGAACAATATACAAAATACATTTAAAAAAATTCCCCTTAAATATTATGCCTTTTCAAAGCTCTGCTAATTTGATAGGTGAGATATGTTTTAAAGTTTTTATATATCTTTTATAATTTTAAAGTTTTTATATATAATTTAAGTTTTATAATTTTAAAGTTTTTATATGTCTCTTTTATAATTGTGGAGGCCATTTTTAATTCTGTTGCATAATATTTATTTCTGTAAGCTACCTCACTTTTTTTTGTGAAGAGGTATGATATTAACAGTTTCTTTCAGCTTAGTTTTCAACTTCTTTTGCTGCAAGGCCATTTTAAGAAATGTTTTGGGTACAGGTTTCAGTTAATTAAAATAGCTCTAAAATATCAAGTTAGGTAGTATACAGATATTATTCACCTTTTTGGTAAAATTAGCTACCAAATTAATTGCTGTTCATACTGTTTGATGCAATAAGTGGTAATTTGGAAAACTGAAACATTTCTATTCATAAAATTCACTGGAGATTTGATTAATACATGTATTTCCCTAAAAAACAAAGCAAACTGAACCAGTGGTAACTTGAGGAAGCATTGATAGAGGGACTTGGATTTTGTTTTGTTCTTCATAACTAAATCACTCAATTACAGAGTGTGATAAATTTCTCAGGCTTCTGAGATGTTTTAGGTCAGTCTTTATATTTTTATATATAAAATATATATATTCAGTTCTGTGGATCGTGTATTTTAAGCTCTTTTTTCTCTTTCTCTTTAAAACTGTCTAACACCCTCTGAAACCTTATTTATAATCTGAGACAGGATTGCATTGAAAAGACTTGGAACAAAGATTGTTGAATGTATGGGACCTTGTTAAAATGTTGTCTTGTAAAATGTGATAGATATGAGTCTTTTAAGTTTTGGGGATAGATAGGCCCATGTGTAATTTGTCTGTAAACACTACAGAAGTAGTTCTCAAATGAGTGTGGTACTGTCCCCGTAGGGGTATTTAGTGGACAGGAGGGGGTTGTGGGGAATTGGAGGGGATGGGAGAGAGTCCTATACAACAAAGAATTGCCCAAATCCTGCCTAACTTTTGGATTTCTCATGGGACATTTGTGCTATTAAAAAACCTGATTATAAATACCTGAGCCTAGAACATAACTTTGTCTTTACACATAAACAGTTTTTTTCATAACTTTATTATATGTAATTTCCCATGAATACAACCACTATGTATATATTTTTTTAGCTTACCGAGAGTTAGTTCACCTATTAGGAAGGCCCCATCTCTGCCAACGCTGCCTCTCATGGTATTCAAGTTGCCCATACAACACATGTGTAAATCAGTCAGCTTTTCTAGCAATCAGAGTGAATCTGTGTACAAATTTGTATATTCTTAGCCTCTTTTTTTCTAAAATATCAAATGTAAATAAAAGTGTTAATAGTAACTGAAATTTTGAAATTTGCTTTCAACCATCTTTTCCTAAATGTGAATAGCTATTACTGTGTCTACCCTGTTTCTTCTTACAGAACAATGAAATCACTAAGAGTAAGTGAACATGTTACAAGGAAACATGCTGATAAAGTTGGCAGAGATACATCATTGTTCCTCATATTCTTCACTCTGACAGTCTGTAATTTGTTCTGACCTGTTATACCTACTCAGTTAAAATGTCCTCTTTATCTTAAAACATACAGGTAAATCTGCTGGTGCTACGTTTCCCAACACTGATTTTTATTGCAGTGTCCACCTATACCGCTGTCCTTTCATTTCCTGTATGCCTTGTACAGAATGACATCCAATTCTGTTTTTAAAAGTATAAACTTGTTATAAGTAAGTACAAATGTCTGATAGCTTTGTTATACATTCTAGTATAGTAATCCCTGAGCTATTACCTATTAAAAGGTGTGTATTTCCTTTTAACTTCTGCTTTATGTTATAGTTAGAGCTACACACACATACACCACCCACCCCACTTGTAAGTTATATATGTTGTAGATTATATAATTTATGAGTTTTATTTTGGGATGGTAAAGGAGAAGCATTTCAAAATATTTGTTATAGTAGTGGGGGCATGAGGGTCTGTTGGGCTTGAAAATCTTCACTTTACAGCACCTCATCCTCACACATGTGTCTTTTAAATAGTCTCCTGCCCCTGTATTCTCTCTCCCTTCCACTCTGTTGTACGCAGAAAGCCAAAGCCCTCTCGAAAATACCAGGTATCACTTCCCCCTATTCAGATTCTTGGCCAAGTTGTTACCTGGTATTAACATTTTGGTACATATATTGTCTCACCAACTGGAGATGTGATGGCAGGGACTACATCTTGAATTTCTTCCTGTCTTTATTATTAATATAGTTCTTTGCATCTAATGTATACTCTAGAAATGTTTGCTGATATTTCTAGTCTACTTCCCCACTCTTATTGAAGAAACTAAATTTGGAGCAAATTCTCCAAGTTTTCTTACTAAATCTTCATATTTGTTGTATACAACTGCTCTTTAAATGGGTCTCGGCAGAATCATCTAAATATTTTTCTTGGTAAAATGCCATCTATAGCATCCCCAGGTGTAGAGAAGACATATAGAAATGGAAAGCCTTTAATATTTGTCTGATTGTAATTACAGTATTAGAATAAGTTGTGGCAGAAGTCTTTTTAAAAAATTGTTTAATTGTGGTAAAAGAAATCTAATTTTTTAAGTTTATCTACAAAGGTTGTGTCAATACCATATTCTTGATTTATTTTCTTGTAATTATTTTCTCCAATTTGGAATTTAAGGTTTTTTTTTTTTTTGAGACGGAGTTTAGCTCTGTCACCCAGGCTGAAGTGCAGTGGTGTGATCTCAGCTCACTGCAACCTCCGCTTCCCAGGTTCAAGCAGTTCTCCTGCCTCAGCCTCCCGTGTAGCTGGGATTACAGGCGTGTGCCACCATGCCCAGCTAATTTTTGTAATTTTAGTAGAGACGGGGTTTCACCATGTTGGCCAGGCTGGTCTGAAACTCCTGACACCAAGTGATCCACCTGCCTTGGCCTCCCAGAGTGCTGGGATTACAGGCGTGAGCCACCACGCCAAGCCAAAAGTGTCTGTTTTCTTATCTCCTTAAATACCATACTCTCCCATACCCTCCCATTCTCACCAAACTAAATAAAAAAAAAATCGTTCTGGATCTTCTTCCTTTGTGTCACTCATGTTCTTTGTTTTTTAAACTGGGCATAATAGGAACAGTTTGGGCAGCATCAATAGTAAATCAAATCTGTAGTAGATACCATTTCACATGTATTTCCGTGCATTATTATTTTCAAATTCAGTCTCCTTGCATAATACGCTTAGAATCTTATGTGCTAAAGATGTAGTTCCCACTCAAGGTAGTGTTATCTGCCAGTTAACCTTTATCAATCAGATTTCAAAGCTAGTGTTGGTTATACTGTGTACTCTCCATTTGAGCTTTCATTATGTTGTTTAGTCATCTTTTGAAAGATACTGTTGTCTCTATTTAACCCTATCTCTTATTAGAAATTACTAATACATTGTGACTGTTGTAATAGTTCTTTGATGTATTTACCTCACTTTATCAATGTTTCTGCTTGTTTTCTCAGATTCTTTTTTTTTTTTTGAGACGGAGTCTCATTCTCGCCCAGGCTGGAGTGCAGTGGCGCGATCTCGGCTCACTGCAAGCTCCGCCTCCCAGGTTCACGCCTTTCTCCTGCCTCAGCCTCCCGAGTAGCTGGGACTACAGGCACCCGCTACCATACCCAGCCAATTTTTTTGTATTTTTAGTAGAGAAGGGGTTTCACCATGTTAGCCAGGATGGTCTCGATCTCCTGACCTCGTGATCTGCCTGCCTCAGCCTCCCAAAGTGCTGGGATTACAGGCGTGAGCCACCGCGCCCGGCCTCTCAGATTCTTAAAGATAGAATCACTGGGCCAGGCTCGGTGGCTCACGCCTGTAATCCCAGCACTTTGGGAGGCTGAGGCTGGATCACATGAAGTCAGGAGTTCAAGACCAGCCTGATCAACATGGTGAAACCCCGTCTCTACTAAAAATACAAAATTGGCCAAGCCTGGTGGTACATGCCTGTAATCTCAGGTACCTGGGAGGCTGAAGCAGGAGAATCGCTTGAACCTGGGAGGTGGAGGTTGCAATGAGCCTAGATCGCGCCATTGCACTCCAGTCTGGGCAACAGGAGTGAAACTCCATCTCAAAAAAAAAAAAAAAAAGATAGAATTACTGAATTAAAAGACATGGATATTTTTAAGGCCTTTGAATCCTAAATTCTGATTTAGCAGGTTATGAGAATATCTGTTCCTCTGAGACTTAACCTTTCCTCTTCTCCTTTCAAATTTTTTTTTTTTTATCTGAGGTGTTTACTTTTCAATATTCAGTAGTTAATAAGTCACGGCTGTCTAGGATGCAACTCTGATTTTGATTGTTATGATGGATTAAAGATGACCACAGATGCTTTGACACTCCTCCTTTTGTGTGTGGAGTGGGCTGTGACTGCTTTAACCAATATGAGACAGTATGTGTGATGATATGGCAGTTCTAGGCTTAGCCTTTGAGAGGATGGGCAGCTTCCACCTGCCTTTTGGATCCTGAGCTGCCTTGTAGAAGTTCAACTATCCTGAGACCACCATATTTGAGAGGACATGAGCAGGCATTTCTGGTGAGCATTCCTAGCTGTGTCCAGCCTTTCCTCCATCCCCATCAAGGCACCAGGCATGATCAGCCCATCTGCCAGCTGAGTACCACTGTGTGACTTCAGTCAATACCATGTGGAGTACACGAATCACCCAGCTGAACCCTTCCCAAATTCTTGACTCTCAAAATCGTGAGATAAACATGGTGGTGGTTTTAAGCCACTGAGCTTTGGAGTAGATTGTTGTGCAGCAGTAGATAACTGGAACACTTACTGAGTCTCTGGGGTTATTGAGTTGGAGTGCCTACACTGCTCTTCCCCGAGGAGAATCAGCCTTTTTTCCTTCCTGGAATGGTTGCTTAGAAGAACCTGTGGACACCCAACGGAAGTTAGTTACACTTTTCTTTGGCTTTAACTAGAGAGCCATGGGAAAGGAGCCAGAAATATCCCGAGGCTATGCATTTCTGAGTTCTAACTGAAGCCTGGCAGAAATTTCAAACCAAGTTATCATAGGGATCTTGTGTCTGAGAAAGCAGACTGTTCTGGTCAGTATCCTTGTATGTCTAATGAAGGGAAGACAGGTGCAGGGACCCATCTTCAGGGTGTTCTCCAGGAGACCCATAAATGTAACAGTAGGAAAACAAGCTGTGTTCATATTCTTGGTTTCTGCTTATTTCTCTGACAAAAAATCATTCCTTTCATTGGTTTCTGCTTGTTCGTCTGATAAAAAAATCATTCCTTTTGTTAACTGTCAAAACATACAGCCCCTGATTGCAACTCAAGGTGCTCTGCACTGTGTATCCAAGAGTAAACATCACTTCAGCTTCCCCGTTTTCTTGCATGTGTTGGCTAGCTACCTATCAATTTTTGTGTTCTCATCCCTTTTCCTTTCTGTTCTTTCACAATTACCCTACTTTCCATTCCTCTTCCCGTCTCTCCCAAACTGTACTAGTTGATATTCTAGTCATACTAAAAGGCTAATCTATCTATCTTTCTTTTGTTCTTTCTTTTCTTCTCTTTTCTTTTTTTTTTTTGACAGTCTCGCTTTGTCGCCCAGGCTGAGTGCAGTGGCATGATCTCGGCTCACTACAACCTCTGCCTCCTGGGTTCAAGGAGTTCTCATGCTTCAGCCTCCCGAGTAGCTGGGATTACAGACATGTGCCACCACGCCCAGCTAATTTTTATATTTTTAGTAGAGGTGGGGTTTCACCATGTTGGCCAGGCTGGTCTCTTACTCCTGACCTCAGGTGATCTGCCTGCCTCAGCCTCCCAAAGTGCTGGGATTACAGGTGTGAGCCACCATGCTCAGCCACTTTCTTTTTCTTACATCTTCATCTCTTTATCCCTCCTGCTCATGTCCCTTCCTCTCCCTCACCTTAAGCACAGCCTGCTTGGGTTTTTGGGTGTGTGTCTTATAATAATATATCACTTAGTAAATTATAAGCAGCTTGAGAATAGAGAAGGTTCTATTCAGTCATAATGCATAAGAGTGTTCATCAAATTATTTGGGTTAAATAAAACCCTTTTTTTCTATTTCCATTTTCTTCTGCCTTACTGAAAAAAGCTACACTAATGTTCTCTAGGGGTGATGTGCATAGAGATTGGGAACTTAAAGAATTATTGTCTTGAGGGTATGTGGGTTTCCTTATCCAAACACAGGTAAACGAGGCAAGAGACTTAAACAACGATTACTCTGTTATTCCTAGTGTTGGTTGGAGTTCTCTGTACTTCTGTTTCCTGTCCAAGGAGGGAGAGATCCGTCATTCTGAATTTATTTGTTTGAATTTATGGGACAAAAATGCTATAAATCAAATCTCTTGTTAGGGTTTTCCAGTGCGTTAAATGTAAAAACTTGAAAAGTTTGCTGAAAAACTTGGTTTCCGTGTCCATATTTAATAGATCATTTTTTCCCCAGATATTTTCGACTATAGCCATTATAAGAAATATACTTTGTGTTGCCACCTTCAGTGCATATAACTGAAACAGGTTTATCAAAGCAAGTCTAACCATTATTTCCTGCATCATACTCTGATATTTTCTATTCACTTCTAATTCTTTTTTAAAAATGCTCATCTGGATCTGTTTTTTATGTTTTTTGTTTTTTTTTTTCATTTCAAACTAATGGGTTGTTTGAAAAGTACTGAGTTACATAATAGGTGCTTGAATGGTAAGGGTCTGATTCTGAGGCTCATCAGCTCTCCTGAGAGAATTGGTGTTCTTAGACTGCATTGGTGGATGAATCTGATCAGAACATTTACATTTTGTAAAGATCTTTTATAATTCAAAACATTCATAATGAAAGATAGTTTTTTTTGTTTTGTTTTGTTTTTGTTTTTGTTTTTTTTGACAGAGTCCTCCTCTGTCGCCCAGGCTGGAGTGCAGTGGCACGAACCTGGGTCACTGCAACCTCCATCTCCTGGGTTGAAACGATTCTTGTGCTTCAGCCTCTTGAGTAGCTGGGATTACAGGCGCACACCATCACGCCTGGCTAGTTTTTTGTATTTTAGTAGACAGGGGGTTTTACCATGTTGCCCAGGCTGGTCTCAAACTCCTGAGCTCAGGCAATCCACCCGCCTCGGCCTCCCAAAGTGCTAGGATTACAGGTGTGAGCCACTGCTCCTGGCCAAAGATAGGTTTTATTATTGGGAAAAAGTGTTAAGGTAGGTGAAATCTATAGTCTTTGCTCAAATGTTGCTTTTTATTTTCTAAGCGTCACCACTAGTGTTTTGCAGAATGTTCTCTCAACAAACAGTACTGTCTATTGAAGTGGGTTGATTTGTTGTTCTAAATAGTTCTGCCACCTCCAATTTCATTTTAAAGTCATTGATTTTCAGGTGCATTTGTAAGATTAGCATCATTAATATCAGCACTTAATAGCTAACATTTATTAACTACTATGTGCTATGCATAGTGTTGAGTGCTTTTCTTGGATTAATTTAATCCTCAGCACAACCCAGTGCGGATGGAGCACTCTCCCAGTTTACGGAGGAGGAAGCCGAGACATAGAAGCCACACAGCTATTTGTGAGGATTCAGGCTGTGCACTCTAGGGTCTGGTTATAGAGGCTATTCTCTGAATCACACTGTGCTCTGCCTCAGAATAAAATGCCTTCTATACAACGTGGCTATAACATTAACTTTTGGGGACTGTTACCACTTGTTACTCTTTGCTAAATTTGGGGGTCATTTCCAGTATTCTAATGGCAACGATGCTATAACACAGCCCCTAGGATACTGATACTCTGTTATATTGAGAAGAAACCAGGGGTAAATAAGGTCTTTTGACATTTTAATGAACTGATTGCTTAGGGTTTCAAGATTAACCCACCCCGTATATTGCAAGGTCGCTTCTCAGCCTGAAGTTTACTTAGGTGAAAAACAGAACATTTTATTTCTTTAGTGTCTACTTTATGCTAGACACAGTTCCTGGCTTGGAGACTACAAAACTCAATGTGGAGCATTTGGCTTTGATTAAGAGGGAAGCCATTGATTATTCATAGACTTCTAGGACCACAGCCGCCTTAGAGCCTTAGAGGCTTTTCCCACCTGACCCCTTCTACTGAAGAGGAGCAGGCCAGGAGGCCAGTGGTTCCTCATGGTATCAGGATTCCTTGTTCTTGGTGCTCTCCTGTGTTGCCTTTTCTTCTGCCATCTTATTCCTTTGATTAGTGAGAATTTTGTGCATCTTTTTTTGTTTTTTTGAGATGGAGTTTTGCTCTTGTTGCCTAGGCTGGAGTGCAGTGGCACAATCTCGGCTCACTGCAACCTCCACCTCCCGGGTTCAAGCGATTCTCCTGCCTCAACCTCCCGAGTAGCTGGGATTACAGGTGCCTGCCACCACGCCCAGCTAATTTTTTTGTATTTTTAGTAGAGACGGGGTTTCACCGTGTTGGCCAGGCTGGTCTTGAACTCCTGACCTCAGGTGATCCACCTGCCTTGGCCTCCCAAAGTGCTGGGATTACAGGTATGAGCCACCATGCCCGGATGCATCCTTTCTTTATCATTTCTCTTCCTAGTGTGTGAAATGTGGCGATAGATGTTTATAACCACTTACTAGGGATTGACTCAGCTATGAACTTGACACCTGCTTAGGGTGACTAATTTAGCCTCTTGAAGCCTCAGTTTTCTCGTTTGTAAAAAAAATAGGGTAAAAATATACCCTATTGTGTAAAAAAAAAAAAAAAAAAAAAACCTACTTTATAGGATTGATATGAGGATTAAATGAAATAAAGGCATTAGGCCGGGTGCGGTGGCTCATGCCTGTAATCCCAGCATTTTGAGAGGCCAAGGCGGGCAGATCACAAGGTCAAGAGATTGAGACCATCCTGGCCAACATGGTGAAACCCCGTCTCTACTAAAAATACAAAAATGAGATGGGCATGGTGGTGTGCACCTGTAGTTGCAGCTACTCGGGAGGCTGAGGCAGGACAATCGCTTGAACCTGGGAGGCGGAGATTGCAGTGAGCTGAGATCATGCCACTGCACTCCAGCCTGGGCAACAGAGGGAGACTCCGTCTCAAAAAAAAAGAAAGGCATTAATAGTGTTTATGTGGTGTTTGGTGCAAAGCAAACATACAATTGATGATTATTTTTCATGAGCTTAATAAAATTGAGGGTCTAGCTGGGGACACCTTTTGGAAGAGAGAGATTATAGAGTTACTGTTACATTAAAAAATCTCTTGTGTATGGAATAAGAATCAAGTGGCATTTTTATATTTTTATATTTCAGTCCTCTTTCTTTAGTAAAGATGGAGTAGAACTGGCCCAGTCCCCTCTGCTGCTGCCCAGTGCTGCTGAAAGGACAGTGTGGTGCAGTGGTTAGAGCATGGGCTGTGGAGGCAGATGGATCTCAGGCCAGCTGTGCTTCAGCTGCCTGCTGCCATGTGTCAGGCCTCCTTGGATATAAGTTCCATAATTTCCTCAGGTATTAAAAGTGAACCATACTGTTTCCCTTATGGGATTATAAGGATTAAATAGAATGGTGAACATAGAGCAGCCAGTGCAGCACCCACCCCATGGTCGATCCACCCTCTGCTTTTCGTTTTCTCTGATACTTGACGCTTGCCAAATATGGGCTCCTCTTGCTCCCAGTTTCTGTTCCTGCCCTGTATGACCTTACCAAATCTGGTGTGTTTATTATCCACTAGTCACGTCCCACTGTCTTTCAAGGCCTGGCTTGAGCCATCTTCATCCTTGAAGAGTTCTTCCACCCTCCTCCCCCCACCCCCCCCCCATCCATCAACTCATTGATCTGTCCTGAATTTCTCCAATAGTACCTGCTTGGCACTTAACTAGTCCATGAGAGGGCATAAAGGGACCTCATAGACCTTGGAAGTCATTTAGTCGACCACCCTCATTATACAGGTGAGGAAGCTGAGGTCCAGGGAGATAGCAATTGCCTAAGATCAGGTTTCCCACTTCTAGACTAGAACTCTCTCCACCACCCTATGTACCGTCTCTGTTTTTAAGCCTGTAAAACAACAAACACCAGAATAAACACCAAAACCTGGAAATAGGAGATTATGTATGCAGACTTGTACTTCATGGGACAGAGAGCTGCTTCTGGGTTTGTACTCTGCTCAGAAGCTATATGCCTTATTTTACTTTAGTTGGTAGGTATACTATATGAGTAATTCTATTTTCTTTAAAATTGTAACACATGAATTAATAAACATACATTTACTAAGCATCTCATGTGTGCAAAGCTTTGCGGACTGTGAGCTTCATAAAAAAGTCTGCGCTTTCAGGGCCTACTTGGGCTGTTAAAAAGCTGTAAGGATAAGGAAAACGCAATCCGTATTGAGATTCTTGAGCTTTCAAAAGTGTTGTTTCCCCACAAGAACTAAAAGGAAACAGATTCAGAGAAACACAGATTGGTATTCTTACCTTGTTCTCTCCTGTACCCTCTCCAAGAAAAGGTATTTGGTAGTGGAAGGTATATTTGTTTATATTTCAAAGGCACAATGATGTCTGTTTCACAGCCTTCTGGATGTGGCGAGGGACTTTATTTGGTCAGCCCTCATTCCTTACCACTCCCTTTGCTATCTTTGATGGGTAAGCAGATTTCATGAGGCAGGCCAGTCTCTCGTTGCACTAGGTTGCCTGTATCTCTGAAAACTTCCTGACTATCCCAAACCATATAGAAATTTATTTTAGAGGGCCGGGCGCGGTGGCTCACGCTTGTAATCCCAGCACTTTGGGAGGCCGAGGCGGGTGGATCACGAGGTCAGGAGATCGAGACCACGGTGAAACCCCGTCTCTACTAAAAATACAAAAAATTAGCCGGGCGTGGTGGTGGGCGCCTGTAGTCCCAGCTACACGGAGAGGCTGAGGCAGGAGAATGGCGTGAACCCGGGAGGCGGAGCTTGCAGTGAGCCGAGATTGTGCCACTACACTCCAGCCTGGGCGACAGAGCGAGACTCCGTCTCAAAAAAAAAAAAAACAAAAAAAAAAAAAAGAAATTTATTTTAGAAATTTGACAGCTGGCCGGGTGCCGTGGCTTACGCCTGTAATCTCAGCATTTTGGGAGCCCGAGGTGGGTGGATTACCTGGGGTCAGGAGTTTGAGACCAGGTTGGCCAACATGGTGAAACCCTGTCTCCACCAAAAATACAAAAATTAGCCGGGCATGATGGTGGACGCCTGTAATCCCAGCTACTCAGGAGGCTGAGGCAGGAGAATTGCTTGAGCCCGGGGAGGTTGCAGTGAGCCAAGATCACACCACTGCACTCCAGCCTGGGTGACAGAGCAAGACTCTGTCATACTTTTTTTTTTGACAGCTGTCAAACTGTAGGCTAAGCCTGAAGGGTTGGGAAGTTGAAAATATATGTCATGTATATAACCCTCATTTAATCTCTATTGAGGATGTTCTTTTTTTCCTTCTTACATAAATATTATGTGCTCTAACTAAACATATTATATATTTTTATGTGCAGTTCAATACATAAGGAATTGAATCACAATTGGAAGTCCTCTTTAGAAGGATTTGCTCTTGTTTGACAGATAATAGCAGACTTCATCTCTTTTTAAAAATAAACCGTCAGTTTATGTCATTGAGTATATTTGATCCTTCTAAAAAGAGGTTCTCTCTCATACTTATTTTTTGTCTATGATGTAGTTTTCTAAAAGTTTGTCTCTGTTGGCTACTTCATTTCTGTTCTAAATGTAGTAAGTTCTTGGAAGTGTACTTAGAGACAATTTAAGGATTTTATCTTAAGCCTGCTTACTGTGTAGTTGTTGTATTTCATACCTGTAACATAAGGATATTGAGGGTGACTAAATTTTACAATGCTTTGCATTTTGTACATCTTTATATGTGTCTGCTTCTTGAAATCATTGCTTTTTGTGATAAAGACCCATCTATAGTTATTTCAGTTTGCTTGACAGGTGTATATTTAAGTCTGGTTTTGTTTCTTCTAGACAGTTATTTGATAATAGAGATTCATATTGTTTTCTGTCTCCAGCAAACACTCACTGAAATGAAGAATGATGGATTTGGTGATTTGGGAGTCTGGTGTGTGAAAACACATCTTAAAGGATTCAGGTTTAAGTTTTTTAGTTCTTATACATGGTTCCCATTTTTCTGTAATGTCTTCTTATGTCTCAATATGTAAATATTTTGTCTTTACTTATAGTAATGTTTCTTGTTACCCAAATTATCTCCTAAGACTGTTTATGTAGACTTGAAATATTTCTTTTGTCTGTGGGTGTGGGTGTGAGTACCTTCCCAAAAGCATCCAGGAATTTTTGCCCACCTACTTGGTTTCCCCGGAGCATGAAAGAAGGTGATTAATGGGGGAGAAAAAAACTCACAAAAAGCCACCAACAAAAAGCTACCTACATGTTTACATGTATTTTAAAGGAAAAGCCTGTCAGCTGCAATCAAAGCAGCAAGGGCTCTTCAAGGAAGGTAATATCTATATATTGTTCTGTTTTATAACATGTAAAATTTTCTCCCCTCGGGAAAAAACGTCTCACAGAAGATTTTCTTGCAAGATGACTGTGATATGACAGGCTCTGTTTTTGTTATGCATAAGCAGTTGCTTCTATTGTGTTGCCTGCAGCCTACTGCGTGTGTATTTTCTTAGACTCATCTGGTAGTGAAGTGGCCTCTAGCTCAGGTCTTCACAGGCAGAACATCCATGCTTTGAGGAGGCTGTATTAGCAAAATAAGAAACCTACTCAGAGATAAGGGAGAGGCTTCATTGTTGATGCTGTTATTAACTCAGGCTCAGCTTCCTGGTTTGAGAGATGTTCTGAATACATATTGTTGGATAGGCTATTAATACATTACATCATGGTGGAACTTGGCATCCCAGACTGGATAAGCCCACTTGCCCTGTTATATACCAGCATTTGTGGTTTGTATTAGTAACTCTGTAATCCCAGCTACATGGGAGGCTGAGGCAGGAGAATTGCTTGAACCTGGGAGGTGGAGGTTGCAGTAAGCCGAGATCACGCCATTCCACTCCAGTATGGGCAACAAGAGCAAAACTCTGGCCCAATAATAAAAATAACTAACCCAGATTGTGTGACAGGAGATAATGGAAATGATCTGAGTGGCCACCTAATTTCAGTGAAGGAACTAGCCAAGGTAAGTGACTTTCTCAGTGTAAGTACACAACTAATTTGTGGCCACTCAGGACATTGAACTGGGTCTGGGAGCAAATTATAAAATAGGTAAAACAGAGGGGACACAAATGTGGAATAGTGAGAGGATGAGGAGAGTGCAGTTCAGGCTGGGATCATGTGTGGCATATTCGTAGGAAACCACAGAATCTGAAGTTAGTTAGGTTTGGATTCCATTTACCACTTACAAACTACGTGCATTAGAGTAAGAAATTTAATTTCTCTGACTGTAGGTTCCTTGATTATAGAGATGTTGTAAGGATTAAATGAGATGACATGTTGGAAGTGTCTGGCACTGTGTAGGGGACATCATATGTTCCATGATGGCAGCTGTTATTGTTCTGGTACCTGAAGTGGGAAGGGGAGCAAGGAAGGAAACGTGAGGATTGTGATAGTAGGGAGGGCTCTGTTGATTTTGAAAGAAGAGTCCTTTCAAAGCAAGTGTTTAGAAACCTCACATCTGATCATGCCACTCACTCTCTGCTTAGAAATCACCCTTGGCCCCTCATCATGTAGCTAGACTTTTAAGTCCTTGTGAATGTGCGTTTCCCACTTGCTCCTTGCATTCCATTTGTGCTGTATCTCTGGCAGTTCCTGGAACATGACATGCATTTTCATTTTCATCTTAAGTGGTGTGGCATGCACCAATAGTTCCAGCTACTCAGGAGGCTGAGGCAGGAGGATTGCTTGAGCCCAGGAGTTCAAGGCCAGCCTGGGCTACATAGCAAGACCCCATCTCAAAAAAGAAAAAAAAAAAAAAGCAATTACCCCTTTACCCTGTCCCTCTGTCCTGCATTTGCCATCCTTTAAGACTCAATTCAAACTTTATTTCTACTGTGAAGTCTCTTGGACCAGGCTCTCCTCATGTCTTACTTTCTCTTGCAGTGACTCACTATGCCTATTGTGTTTCCATAGTACCCTGTACACAATATTCCAGTGCTTACTACACTGTGTCCTAACAATTTGTTTACATGTCTGACTTATAATTATCATTACATTCCCTGGGGACAAGAGCTAGATCTTAATCATCTTTGTATTCTTAGCACTAAGTTGATGCCAAACACACAGTAGGCACTTATTAGATGCTTGTATGACCAAATGAATGGGTGAAAAGCAGAAATAGAGAAGTTATCTTAAGTTGATATAACAGTGTAAGCAAAATATGGATGCAAAATTAGTGTTATTGTGATGGCAAGAATGAGACAGTTTGAGAAAATATTGTGTTGAGAAGTAGGTTTGTGTAAAATAGAGATAGGAAGATATGATCACTTCATGAAAGGCTTTGAATATGAAGCAGACCAATTGAGATGTGTTAGGAAGGGTAGCCATTTTAGTTTTTTTGTCGGAAGTGACATGGGTGATGTCAATCAGAAAGGCAAAAGGAGAGACACTGAAAACAGCAAGCCACAAAAACTCTGGCAAACCAGTTCACTTTTAGATTTCTCACATTTTGGTGTGCCAAGGTTCCCAGCCCCCATACTCCTTTCAAAAATAAAGTCCTTTCCATTTTAGTCTTTGGTTATTAGTATCTGAAAACTCTGCCTAAATCCTGAACTTTCTAGTCTGATTTGTCAGAGGAACAGTTCTTTCAGTTCTAATTTTTGTCTTTAGATTTTTTGGTTGGTGGTTTTTTTTTCTTCCCCTAGGCTCATCTGTATTGGGCTGTGAGCCCAGAAGGAAAGTTGGGAAATAATTTGTCAGTATTCTTTGGCATTTACAAGATGTTCCTATAGTCTCATTATAACATGGTTTCCTGACATTTTGTTATGGTTGTTGTTGATAGTGCTTTTTGGAAAACAACACCTATATCTTTTTTTCTTTTTTAAAAAGTGCTTATATCTTTTAAGTTTTATGTTACTTTGAGATATTCCTGTAAGTTCTTTTGTTCATAGATTATGAAAAATGTCAAAAGGAATTCTATTCAGAAATCAGTTTTGCTCTGTGAATTTGTACATTGAAATATAAATGATCTAGTTGATACATTCTATCTCTTATTTTCATTTAATGTTGAGGTAAAAATACACATGTAAGGCCATATAAGAAGGGAATAACTAATGAGTGCCTATTCTGTCCAGTCTTGGGCTTCACAGACATCATTTATATTGAATGCTCATAATACCTGGTAAAGTAAATATTAATAATCTAGTAAGGCAATTAAGGCTTTGGGCAATTAAATTCTCACTGTACATCATTGGGACATGGCAGACAAGGAAGCCTATGTCTTTTTCTGGCTATAGTGCCAGTTGACTCTGCACATTTGCATACAGCAGTTCTCAGATCTTCTTGGTAACAGAATCTTTTATCCCATGAAATCAGACTCCCAATATATAAAACAGGTAAGAATAGTGTTCAGTTATATACATTTATTGTATTTGGTACATTAAATTTAAGGTGGAAATCTATGTTTCAATCTTCACTTGGTTTCATCTTATAACTTATTTCTATATATTTTGTTTGCAAAATAAAAAAAGTTCAAAGATACAAAGACTCTAATAGCTTTTTTGCTGCATCAATACTATTGTTTTCTTGTCAGAACATGATAAAAATTACAATGTGGAACTTTAATAGCTTTTTAAATAGTTTGTCTTGTAGTTTCAGGGCAGCGTTTGATTATATGGATGCAGAAAACTTGAGAAATAGGAGGAAATTTTGTTTTAAAGTTGTATTAGGTGAGGCACGTGGATCACCTAAGGTCAGGAGTTCGAGACCACCTGGCCAACATGGCAAAACCCCTTCTCTACTAAAAATATAAAAATTAGCTGGGCGTGATGGGGCGTGCCTGTAGTCCCAGCTACTTGGGAGGCTGAGGCATGAGGATTGCTTGAACCCAGGAAGTGGAGTGAGCCAAAATTGCACCACTACACTCCAGCCTGGGTGACAGAGCGAGACTCTGTCTAAAAAAATAAAAAAGTTTTATTACTGGCCGGGTGCAGTGGCTCACGCCTGTAATCCTAGCACTTTGGGAGGCTGAGGTGGGCCGATCATTTGAGGCCAGGAGTTTGAGACCTGCCTGGGCAATATGGCAAAACCCCATCTCTACTAAAAATACAAAAAAATTAGCCGGGCTTGGTGGTGCATGCCTGTAATCCCAGCTACTTGGGTGGATGAGGCTCAAGAATTGCTTGAACCCAGGAGGCAGAGTTGCAGTGAGTCAAGATCACACCACTGCACTCCAGCCTGGGCAGATAGAGCAAAACTCAGTCTCAAAAAATAAAAAAAAAAGTAGTATTACTAATCATATTTAGTGATATCCACAGTAATTATCAGTTAAGTACATTTTGAGGGCAGGAAGGGAGTTAGTAATGCCTCCACATCCAATATTAAATTCATTGTTTGGCAGAAAAACAGTTTTTGAATGTACCTTGTAATATTTTAAGATGTTACTTTAAACAGTCAAAAAAGGCTGTCAGCTTTTTACTCAAAGTTCCAGAATAGTCAGATTTCTTTTGTTTTACATGTTGAGTCTAAATGAACACTTTTCTGCAGTCCTTAGTGTAGTAAGATTGGAGCTTGTTCAGCAAGATAGGCAAGTTCATGCATATGCGTTTTATTTCAGAGCTAAGTAATTGACATAATTTATCAACCAAAGTGATTTATTTTTAAACCGCCTCATTAGAAATACCCAGATTTGCACATTGCTACAAAGCAAATGAAAATAAGTTGGAAGTTGGAGTTGTAATGTATTGGGTATACATACCCTGGAAGTGAGAACTTCCAAGGTGCGTTAGTGAAAATGACAGCTTAAATGGCATTGTCTGTTACTATTTGGAAGATGCTGACATCTGATGTTTCTAACTGACCACTAGAACATGTGTCAGCAGTTGCTTTTGTAGGGGCCATGCTATTCTCCTGCTCTTTCCTATCATTGCTTTAAACAGTACACTGCAATGTCTTATAAATCTTCCATGTATTTTTTCTGCAGAAACAAACACAAACACAAACACAGGAAGATAGAGACACATCTGTCTCATCAATTCCATTTGAATCATTATAAAGAGTTTAGTCAAATTCATACATCGGATGAACTCATCAAATACAGAGGGTACTCTTGCTTGAAATCTTCCCTGGGTGGTATTGTGAGGATAATGCTCTTAATTTTATTAATTTTATTTTTGTAATACCTTGCTCATCCATCATAATTGATATGGATCCCTCCATTGCCTTTGGATAATGTTTACCTCACATGTAGTTCATTCTGTGTTATGGTAATTTACTTTGAATGACAAATTACTTAAATTTTTATTGTCAGGCTTTAAGTATAAAAAAGACCTGAAATTTGAAATCTGTATTAGGTATTGTCAAGCAAAGTGGGTTAACTTTATTATTGTAGAATTGACTCTTAAACTATGGCCAAGTGCAGGCACCAGCCAGGCAGGTGTGTTTAGGCTTTCTCTGGCATTGGAGCATGGTACAGGGCAGTAATGATGTTAGTGCTTTTATATATATGTATATATAGTCATGTATTACTTAACATTGGAGTACGTTCTGAGAAATGCTCGTTAGGTGATTTTGTCATTGTGTGAATGTCATAGGGTGAACTTAGACAAACTTCGATGGTATGGGCCTACTACATACCTAGGCCATATGGGATGGCCTATTGGTCCTAGGCTATAAACCTGTATAGCATGTGACTGTATTGAATACTGGAGGCCATTGTAACACATTGGTAAGTATAGTAAGTCCTTACTTACTGTCTTCAATATGCTTCTGGTCACAAAAACATAACCAAACATAAACACTTCTAAAACTAAACTTTGAAATAAGCATGAGTTATATGTACATTTTTAAAAGATTAATAAAAACAAGAAAGACAATTTTTACCCAATTTTTGGTGAATCAATGAGTAACAGTGGCCGTAGTGGTGGTGGGTTAAATCAAGGAATAAAGTTTGTAAAGCAAAATTGTAAGGGGCACCTCCTGTCACCATATAATTAAAAAACAAACCAAAAAAACAAAAAAAAAATAACAAATATGGCAGGTCACCACATACTTTTGTACTGTATTGTTCATTGTGACACATTTATATGATTACTGTATATTCAATGAATTTGTAGTTTACTATAATTTGTATTCATTTTCTAACTTATTCTAGTTTAGGGTCATATGTGGCTGGAGCCTATCCCGGCAGCTCAGGAACCAACTTTGCTAGGATGCATTCCACTGCAGGGTGCACTCACACACACACCCACACTTACTCAGACTGGAACCATCTAGACGTGCCAGTTAACCTAACGTGCACATCTTTGGGATGTGCACATGGGGAGAATGTGCAAACTTCACAAAGACAGTGGCTCTGGCTGGGAACTGATTTTGTTTTTTTTCTTATCAGCATTATAACTGAACAGTGTTGAATGAAACAATGTTGAATGAAATGACACTACTTAAGGACCTGCTGTATTTGTGTATCTAAACATACCAAAAGATAGGAAAAGGTACAGTAAAAATATGGTACTATAATTTATAGGAACACCATCTTATATGTGGTTCGTCTTTGACTGAAACATTGTTATGCAGTGCATGACTGTATGTATAGCGAGGGAGACAGAGACTGTGTGTGTGTGTGTGTGTGTGTGTGTGTGTGTGTGTGTATATATATATATATATATATATATATATATATATAAAGAGATTTAAGTAATTGACTTATGTGATTGTAGGGGCTGGCAAGTCCAAAATCTGTGGGGCAGGCCAGCAGGCTGCAAATTTGGGTAAGAATTGATGTTGCATTCTTGAGTCCAAAAGCTGGAAACTCAACCAGAATTTCTAGGTTGCAGTTTGGAAGCAGAATTCCTTCTTCTGGAACTTAAGTCTGCCATTAAGGCCTTTGACACATTGGATGAGGGCCACCCGTATTATGGATTTGTTTTACTCAGAGCCTACTGATTTAAATAGGCTAATCACATCTAAAAATGCTTTAAAAGCAATGGCTAGACTGGTGTTTGATCAGACAGCTGGATACCATAGCCTAGCCAAGATGACACGAGATTGTCACGTGTATATTTTTATTATAATTTTTGAGACATTAATATTTTAAAATAAAGTTTGATTCAGTGTGAATGTGTCTTTGGAAGTCTGGAGCTGTGAGAAGAATGAAAAGTAGTTGTTTACTTTGAGAGGCAAATGATATTGAAAGAGCCAGTGGTTTGCAGCTGGGTGATTTGGGTTCAAATAAATTCCAGCTATGCCATTTACAGTTTGTGTGACTTTGGTCAGGTTTCTTGAACTGGAGTCTCAATTTCCATGTTAATAAAATAAGGTATTACGTTATCAAGCTACTTTAATAAGCGAGAGAATGCTTGTAAAACTCCCACTGAAGTGACTGGCATATAGTGGCATTTAATACATGATAACTCATTATTGTCATAGTGATTATTATTATAAGCTTAGGTTTATATTACAAAGTTTTTTATTTCCCTTTATATCTTTTAAACTATATCCTTTTACCAAGTGTACTGTACTTTCTATAGTTTATGGGAAAAATTGAATCAAAATCTAGCATTCTCAATTTTAGAGTTCTTTTTTCTAAGAATGTTGTAATTGAACAACTAAAAGAGACAATTGACATTATGCCATCAGAGGGTTGGACGAAGGTTAACTGAGGTATCCTGAAAAGCATCTGCCATGCTGCAGAGGTGTGGGGAAATAGGAATGCTTTTACACTGTTGGTGGGAGTGTAAATTAGTTCAACCATTGTGGAAGACAGTGTGGTGATTCCTCAAGGATCTAGAACCAGAAATACCATCTGACTCAGCAATCCCATTACTGGGTATATACCCAAAGGATTATAAATCATTCTACTATAAAGACACATGCACACATACGTTTATTGCAGCACTGTTCACAATAGCAAGGACTTGGAACCAACCCAAATGCCCGTCAGTGATAGACTGGATAAAGGAAATGTGGCACATAAACACCATGGAATACTATGCAGCCATAAAAAAGGATGAGTTCATGCCCTTTGCAGGGACATGGATGAAGCTGGAAACCATCATTCTCAGCAAACTAACACAGGAACAGAAAACCAAACACTGCATGTTCTCACTCATAAGTGGGAGTTGAACAATGAGAACACATGGACACAGGGAGGGGAACATCACATACTGGGGCCTTTCAGGGGGTTGGGGGCTAGGGGAGGGATAGCATTAGGAGAAATACCTAATGTAGGTGACAGGTTGATGCTTTGATGGGTACAGCAAACCACCATGCACATGTTGTGTACCTATGTAACGAACCTGCACATTCTGCACATGTATCTGAGAACTTAAAGTATAATTTAAAAATATATATATATAAAGAAAAGCATCTACCACAGAGCTTGGGCCAATAAGTTTGGTTTATTGTGTTTTAGTCATTGGTATATAACTTTTCTGAAGTTATGCGTTACAGTTAAGTAACATTCTAAGAATGCATTATAAGGTTAATTTCTTGTTTTGATACCACTGTTAAAATGGAACAATATTTTCTAGAAAAGCTTTAAAGTAGTCATATTCTTACAGATTTTAAATGTAGGACTTTGTCTAACTATTGATGATTTATTGAGTAGCTCTGGGATTTTTTTCAGAAATTAAAAAAATCTTTAATCTGTACGATTTTTCAGTTTTGTTTAGAATTCTTTTTTTTTGTCATTGCATTTTTAAAGCACTCATTTTAATTTAATAAAATGATGAGTGTGTCTCCTAAAGTTGACCACACAACTGCAAATTGTATTTTTTGCATTTCTTTATTGGCAGTAGTAGTTTCCTATTGGCTGGTCTGTACTTATATATTTTTTGTTGTTGTTTGTTGTTGTTGTTTGTTGTTGTTGTTGTCGTTATTGTTTGAGAGACGGAGTCTCACTCTGTCACCCAGGCTGGAGTGCAGTGGCACGATCTCGGCTCACTGCAACCTCCGCCTCCCAGGTTCAAGTAATTCTCCTGCCTCAGCCTCCTGAGTAGCTGGGACTACAGGCGCATGCCACCACATCCAGCTAATTTTTTTTTTTGTAGTTTTAGTAGAGATGGGGTTTTACTGTATTGGCCAGGCTGGTGTCAAACTCCTGACCTCGTTATCCACCTGCCTTGGCCTCTCAAAGTGCTGGGATTGCAGGCGTGAGCCACCACGCCTGGCCACTTGTCAATATATTTTAAGATTTTTGTATTTTTGGCTTGTCAGTATTGACCTTAATATTTGTAGTATTGGGAGTATCATGATAGCAGAAAGGACTTCGGAAAATCTATTATTAGAGGGCTTCACATGGGTGCTTCTGTAATAAAATGAATGGTGAAAAGAGACTTAACCATTTATAGTTGTTGGCTTCGGATAAATCTCCCAGAAAATAGGTGGACTGGAGTCCATTAACCCAAGCTTCCCATAGCATAATGGGAGTTGAGCTTAGGGCCTGTTTCCTAGTAAGTAACCTACTGAGGCTTAGGGGCTAGATCAAAAGGATCTGGTAGTACTGAGTTTCTTAGTACCAAATTGAAAATGGATTTCTTTTTTTTTTAAAAAGGCCTTTGTTACAACCTTATTGCCTGAGATGATGTAACATGTTAATGGGTTATCCATTTTGTATTGTTTTGTGTGTGTGTGTGTGTGTGTGTGTGTGTAAAGAATACACACAATCTCAATGCTGAAATGAATTTGAAATGTAAGCTAATTATTTTCAAGCGCTTAGGATATTACAGTCTAAGGTAAGAAACAGTAAGCTAGTACTCATTTGTTGTGCTAAGCAAATTACTAATTATTTAGGTGAGTAGGAAGAAGAAATCCAAACCAGAAAGGTTTAGGGATATTAATTTTCTTCAAATTAGTTAAGAAAGTTAGCAGCAGCCACTGAATGAGGACCTACTATGTGTAAGCACTGTACTACTATTTTATGCTCATTTTCCTCACAAGAACTCTATGAAGTAGATATTAAATTATTGCAGGTCTCTAATCGCATATCCAGCACTCAAGGCAAGACGTGTTTCACAATTCATGACTTTTTTAGGTTTTTAGAAAACTGCTGACACCTGGGCTGGGCGCGGTAGCTCATGCCTGTAATCCCAGCACTTCAGAAGGCTGAGGTGGGTGGATCCACGAGGTCAGGGGATTGAGACCATCCTGGCTAACATGGTGAAACCCTATCTCTACTAAAAATACAAAAAATTAGCCGGGCGTGGTGGTGGGCGCCTGTAGTCCCAGCTACTTTGGAGGCTGAGGCGGGAGAATCACTTGAACCCGGGAGGCGGAGGTTGCAGTGAGCCGAGATCGCGCCACTGCACTCCAGCCTGGCAACAGAGCGAGATCCCATCTCAAAAAAAAAAAAAAAAAAGAAAAGTGACACATGTATATACTTTATATCAGTGGTCCCCAACCTTTTTGGCACCGGGGACTGGTTTTGTGGAAGACAGTTTTCCACTATTGAATTCTGCCTGGAGTATATGTTTTAAAATTCAGTATGTACCTTCATATTACAGACTCTCTACTGTACCTGCTATATTGTGTATTACAACAACATCTGAACTCAGTGAATGGTTTTAAGTTCATTGTCAGGACTCTAGGTCCTTTTATATGGCATATAAGCATTTTAACTTGTTTCTTGCCATATTTTCAAAACAGCCTTGTATATGTCTGGGAACAATAAATAGAGAGTTTCATTATCACTGTTGTGCTAATGCATGTTTAACGTTAGACAGATGAGTAGCTGTTCATCAATATATGTAAAACCTAGAGAAATGATTAGCTGTTCATCAATATATGTAAAACCTAATTATTAAAAAAATGTAATGTCCTATGTCTGTGCACTGGGAGATCCAGGAAAGGTAAAAGTTAAGTCATTATCCTCAAGGAGATTGCAGTCTAGTTGGAGGTGTATATTATACTATTTATTCTGTTGTTTCAGTGGGATTTGTTGTGGGAGAGAAAGACATGTTAAACAGAAAGCCTGAAGAGAGGTATGGGTGTCCAGTGTGTCAGGGAATGCCTCCTCCTTGTAGCATCCAACCAGATTGTTTTGGGAGTTAGAAATACAATGCAGTCAGTCCCCCAACTTACAGAAATACAACCCAGACTGTCTGGTACGTCACAGTTTTGTGGTAACAGCAGGAAGGAGCATTGGCTGAATCTGAGGGGACAGCTGGGTGCTCCTTGCATCTCCCTGGCCCTGGCAGGTCTCTTTGCTGATCTTGTGCTGCTTTCTGAGGAGCCTGTTTTTAGAATGCTTCTCCAGGTAGCCAGCACCAGTGGACCATCATTGAAGTAGGAGTGGGAGTTGAAAGAGATAGGGAGGGCATTCCAGGTAGATGGTGTGGACAAAGTCACCGAGCCTGAAAAGAGAATGGCCCGGTTGAGTAATTTTAAGTAGTATGAGATGGTACAGTGCCCGGCACACAGTCTCTTCATAAATGATTACTCAAAGATTGAGTGAATGGACAGATGAATGAATGGGCTAGATTGTAGCATGTGTGTGGAATTAGGTAAGAGATTCTTAGACTTGGTCATAATTGCCTAGTAAATCATTCTTCCATAGCCTCTTTATAAGGTAAATACCTAGTCATAAAGTTCAACCTGTGATTCACTAGTTATATTTGCAAATTATTTAGTCTCTGGGCCTGTTTCCTCACCTATAAACAAGGTAGTTAGGCTTGAGAACTCCTCTATTCTTTCCATCTTTAGAATAGCTATGATTTTAAGTAAAGGGACAGGGACCAACTAGTGCTTCTGTTGGGGGTTCAGAGCTGAACCTCTTCTGCTGTCCTGGCTCTTTAGGCATCTCTCTGGCCTGTCACAGAGGTTGGA
Source organism: Hylobates moloch (assembly GCF_009828535.3). Lineage (NCBI taxonomy): Eukaryota > Metazoa > Chordata > Mammalia > Primates > Hylobatidae > Hylobates > Hylobates moloch. The sequence goes on along the minus strand of NW_026652293.1, from coordinate 30,378,355 downwards.
TGATTGGGATGCCTTGTGGATGCCCAGATGTTCCTGGGATACTTCCAGTTTTGTAGGTGATGGTAATGTCTGTGTGTTCTTCCTTTGTCATCTGGGCCATGATTTGAAGGATATACCACCATTTGTATTTAATGTCTAGAGTGGTGAGATAAGAGCTCCTATTAGATTTTTATAACTAGAAATGGAATAAATGCTGTATCTGGTTAATAATTAGGAAAACTTTACTCATATTTTTTATTTGGGGCTTAAGGAGAAAAAAAACTTTAATTTAGGGATTTTTTTTTTTCCTGCTTGAATTCAGTGGGGTCTTCCTCAAAATCTTAAGTGGGAGTTCTCAGTTCCCCTTGTAATGTCAACCTCGGCAAATTTCTTCTGTTGATATGGAAAGAATTGTTGGACAGGTGGTAAGGGTAACTGAGCAGTGGATAGGGGTGAGTTCAAAGAAGAGAAATCCTACAGACGATGGTTGGTTGGATGATAAATATGAAGGATTGTGTGCTGATATATTCCCTGTGGTGGTCTGCAAGAGTGTGTGGGAGACATTTGTTCTCATTTCCTGTTTCATCACAGCCTGCCACCTGCTGTGTCGCTATACAAAGTAACAGTACTTTTAAAGATTGCTGTTTAGGAAATCATGTTTTATATGTCAGGAAGCTGGTTTTTTTGTTTTTTTTTTTGAGTCCCATTAAAGACTGATCCAGGAAGCATCTCTCTATATGAAAGTTGGTGTGTATGTGTGTGTTTGTGTGTGTGTTGACAACCTAGGAAATTGGTGATTGATGCAGAAAGGAAGATAATGAGTAACTTGGGATTGTGCCTGTATGGATGTTTTGTCTACACGTGGGTGGAGGAAAATACTTGATGCTGTGTTCTGTAGCTATTACCCTGTGAGTTTCTCACTTGAAAATTGAAGCTGTGTGCAGATACAGCTGTAATTCAGAATAATAGCGAGTATAGTACTGTCTTTGTTTTTCTGGGCCCTGGGAAGACAAGTCTACAGCTCTTTGAGGTTCATGTGTGACTCTACATTCCAGCCTCATTATTTGCAGGTTTGATATTTGCATGTTTGCCTACTTGCTAAGCTTTGAAACCACAGAAATCAATCTTTATGGTAGTTTTGTGGTCATGTGGGGACATCTACAGAGCAGTGAAAAATGTGAGTCCCTGAAACACAGAGGCTCAGCTGAAGTGAAAGGAGGTGATGTTCTGCCTTCTTGTTTCACCTGCACTGCTGTAAATAAATATCACTTTCTTAGCCTATTTAATGCCATATTTTCCCCATTTCTATCCTTTTTATTGGTGATTTCACTGCCTAACATGACCCTCAAGCATAGTGCTGAAGTGCCATCTTAAGTTCCCAAACACAAGAAGGCATGTGCCTTAGGGAGAAGGTGCATGTGATGGGTGAGCTTTGTTCAGGCAAAACACATGGAAAACAAGATTATATTCTGTCCAGGCCGGGCACGGTGGCTCACGCTTGTAATCCCAGCACTTTGGGAGGCCGAGGTGGGTGGATCACGAGGTCAGGAGATCGAGACCACAGTGAAACCCCGTCTCTACTAAAAATACAAAAAAAAAAAAAAAATTAGCCGGGCGTGGTGGCGGGCGCCTGTAGTCCCAGCTACTCGGAGAGGCTGAGGCAGGAGAATGGCGTGAACCCGGGAGGCGGAGCTTGCAGTGAGCCGAGATGGCGCCACTGCACTCCAGCCTGGGCGACAGAGCGAGACTCCGTCTCAAGGAAAAAAAAAAAAAACAAAAAAACAAGATTATATTCTGTCCAGTTGACGAAAATGTTGAGACCAGAGGGTTGCAGATGTCAACTTCTGGAACAATGATTCTGTATTCTCTAATGCAGTGTTATGTTATAGAAATACAAGTACCATGAGCAGTAAAAATTGTATTTAGAGTAGAAGCTAATTGGTCCTAGTCATGGTTCACGTGTCTGGGTGAACATGGGGAATTTTTATGCCTTGTGAAACATATTTTAAAAGTTACCTTTTGAAAGTTAAAGGAACTGTTTGGTTTGGAGCTAAGAACAAATAATAGCACATAGGTAGTTTGACTTTATGAATTCTTTTAAGTCTGCTATTTGGAGGCACTGTTTGTGATAATGTGACCATAGTGAGCTTCTGAGTATGGATGAAATCTTGTTACAACACATTCCAAAGACAGTGAGGCATGGGGACATTTAATTCAAGTGTTCCTTGCAGGGTCTGCAGACAGCTCTTTGAATATCTTAAACTCCAAGGGTCTTGGCTGACTTACGTATCTGTCTGCTTCCTTAGAGGCCAGCTTCATAGAGAGCCCTCTTTCCTCAGATTTTCAACATTGTATTCCGTTTGCAGAGACCCTTCTTTATGGGCGTGGTCACTTCTAGAACGAATGCCTCAATTGAAGCTGGGAAGTGGTGGAAGAGACTTTCCAAGTTGCTGTTACTGGGATCTGTGAGAGACTATTGTGGTGTGATTAATGAATGTCTTTTGGGTATTGCAGGTTAAAACAGGGGTCCCCAACCCCTGGGCCACGAACCGGTACCAGTCTGTGGCCTGTTAGGAACTGGGCTGCACAGCAGGAGGGGAGCAGCAGGCAAGCGAGCGAAGCTTTATTTGTATTTATAGCCGCTCCCTGTTGCTTGCCTTATGGCCTGAGCTCTGCCTCCTGTCAGGTCAGCTGCAGCATTAGATTCTCATAGGAGCATGAACCCTGTTGTGAAATGTGCATGTGAGGGATCTAGGTTGCGTGCTGGTTATGAGAATCTAATGCCTGATGATCTGTCACTGTCTCCCATTGCCCCCAGACGGGACCGTCTAGTTGCAGGAAAACAAGCTCAGGGCTTCCACTGATTCTACATTATGGTTAGTTGCATAATTACTTCATTATATATTACAATGTAATAATAATAGAAATGAAGTATACAATAAATGTAATGTGCTTGAATCATCCTGAAACCGGTTCCTGGTGCCAAAAAGGTTGGGGACTGCTGGATTAAAGGACAGAGTCAGCTGGACATCATTGTAACATCATTGCTTGGTGTTTTAGTAGCATTAAGACTGAAGTTTTGCTTTTTAAATTTACTTTTATATGTTGCTAGAGAGGATTTACTTCTGCCTCTGGTGATATTCAGCTAGGTTTTTTAGAATGGTCTTTCTGTGGGACAAGAAAAAAATCTCAGAAAGCTAACAAAATAGGTAGAGATTTCTGGATATAAACCTAGGAGAAGTTAGGAACCACAGAAGTAAGCCTTGAATGCCTTTTCCAATCTGAAAGAAATAGCTATAAAAACAAAGGTTTTGGCAGCCTTATGGGGAGACAGAGTCAGAGTTCAGGGCCTTTCAAAGATAGGTGGTCTGATAACCTCCCAAACCTTTCAGCTTGTCCTCTAAAAAGCTTTTATCATCTGTGTAAAGGGAAAACAGAAATACACCATTCTGTGAGTAGAGCTGGAGCCAGCTTTGCATCACCTAGGTAACCCGGCGGGCACTCAAGCCTTGAACTTGTGTTAAGGTCAAGCCAGTTTGGTGTTACTTCCAGGTGTATGGTATAAGCAATTGAACATTCTTTTGGAGCAAGATACTAGGCTTCAAAGTACTCATATATGTGTATGTCTGTTTTAAAATACAGTGTTCAGCACATAGTCAAAGATGACTAGGCACATTAAAAAACAGGGCTATAAATGAAAGAAAACCTAGCAAAATAATAGACAAGAGAAGCAGATACCCAAATTTCAGGTATAGAAATTACATCTGTGTTTAGTATGCTTAACAGAAAAAAGGACAAGTTTGAAGATCAGGCTACTGGAAACAACAAAAAAGTGGCATAGATTACATAGATTAGAAAACAACCTTGTAATTCTGGAACTAAAAAAATCCATTGCTGGGTTTAATTTGCAGGATTTATACATGTTGACCTATAATTTTTCTTACTCCTTTTTCCCTTATCTGATTTGGTATCAAAGTTATACTAGCTTCATAAAGTGAAATGGAAAATATTCTTTATTTTTCTGTTCTAAAAAATGAAATTATGCAATTTTTCAAATGGAATACATAGTAACTAACATTGGTCATATGTATCTTTTACAGACTGACAGGTTAGTGCCACCAAGTACTCACAAGTTTCTGTTCATAGAGTATTTTTATACAGAAAAACAGTGAATTTAATAGCACTTTTTATTCTCTTGAGTTTTAGGGACCTACAACTCAGGAAAGGCTGAGTATTTGGAATCTAAGAGTGACATGTGCATGTGTGAAACAAGTGCTGTTATCTAAAAAATACATCATAAAAGTTTACCATACAGTATGTGCTTTACCCTTGGACATGAATAGAAGACAAAAGCAATAAAGCCACTTAAGCCGGGCGCGGTGGCTCAAGCCTGTAATCCCAGCACTTTGGGAGGCTGAGGTGGGCGGATCACGAGGTCAGGAGATCAAGACCATCCTGGCTAACACGGTGAAACCCCGTCTCTACTAAAAACACAAAAAATTAGCCGGGCGTGTTGGCGGGCGCCTGTATTCCCAGCTACTCGGGAGGCTGAGGCAGGAGAATGGCGTGAACCCAGGAGGTGGAGGTTGCGGTGAGCCGAGATCGCGCCACTGCACTCCAGCCTGGGGGACAGAGAGAGACTCCGTCTCATAAAGCCACTTAGTAGTTGTTTACTAAGTGTTCTGCCACTCTTGACAGGGTCCTGGTCTAAAGCTGGCACTGTCAGCATGTGAAAGACTGCAGCCTGTAAGGACCTGGGGAAGAGAAGACATTTTCTGTATGAACATAATTGTACAGTAATATGGAGCCTGAGTTGCAGGTTTTATAAAGGAAGAGGAGGCTAAGTACTTATTGAAGGAAGAGCTAGATATAGAACACCTTTTCCCTTTATTCTATTATGGGAGATTTTTGACATTTTATAAGTTAGAAAAAGTTATCTTTTCCATTCTGATCTGTTAGTGTTATACCTTTAATCCCCAATCTTACTGTGAATTACTGGAGTCTATTTTTAAAATCTTGGAAATTTTTTATTTAGTGCTACAAAAAAGAAAAATGAAACTTTCCCTGAATACTAGGTAATTGAATAGACATAACGGAAACCTCTTCCATTTATCTACCTTGGGTGTATATATTGGCCTTCATCTCATTTAGTTTTTATTTCCTCCCAAATTCAAACACAACTTCAATCCCACTGAAGACTAAAAGAATTATACTGAAACAAGATTTGCCCACTGCTTATATTTTTCTTGTCTAACGGAAAGTATTTTCCAAGATAGATTATTAAAATTATAGATACATTTGAGCAAGAATGAAAAAGAAAAGGGTTACCTCAGAGTTCTGTCTGATGTGGGCTTTTTTTTTTTTTTTTTTTTTTTTGAGACAGGGTGTTACTCTGTCGCCCAGGCTGGAGTGTAGTAGTGTGATCACAGCCCACTGCAGCTTCGACCTCTCCAGGCTCACGTGATTCTCCCACCTCAGCCCCAAGCAGCTGAGACTGCTGGTGTGCGCCACCACACTTGGCTAATTTTTACAAAGACGAGGTTTCGCCATGTTGCCCAGGCTGGTCTCAAAATCCTGGACTCAAGCAATCCACCCATCTTGGCCTTCCAAAGTGTTGGGAATACAGGAATGAGCCACCGCGCCTGGCCTATCTGATGTTTTTAATCTCTTTACAAGCATGGGTTCTAAGTGGCTATCAGTCCTGTGGTCTCTCAACTTTGATTAAGCATGCTAGTAGTAAAATATTTCTTGGCATGCTCCTGTAATGCCTGTAAATTGATTTATACTTATAAATAATACACATATATGGTATAGTAATATATGTATTACAAGGATAGGAAATAGCTTAGAAGGATGTGGCAAAACTAAATATAGTGTTTTTAATATTTTCTCACACTTCTCAAGGGACCTCTTGTTTACTCATTTTGGATACTGATGATCCAGACTCCCCACTCCTTCTCTCAGAAACAGGGAATTTACACTTTCTAGAGTTAGCCCATTTCAAGTGTTTTGTTAGTTTGTATAGTACAGTGATTGGAATGAGTAGCCACAAGCATTTGATAGAGCAAAACTCTCATATTCTGGGAGAGTTTTTAAAACTTCATTTCCTTTCAAACAGATCCTTGAGTTCTGGGTATTTGAAATGTTTGGCTCGTGACTTTCAGCCACCTCCTTTGTGGAGAGGAAGAGTATAAGAGCTATTACAGTAACAGTTTCTTAATTTCTTAGCACTCTGGGACATATGAAATCAGTAGATTTGACATTATGTTGTCTGGTCAATTTCTCTAAATGTTTCTGCAGCTGTCATAAGCAATGGCTTATAAAACCTCATTCTGTCATTTTACCAGATCTTATAGCAATGGATACAGAGAGAACTTTTTTTCTTTAGTAATTCTTTTCCAACAGTAAACCTGTAACTATGCCTCCACAGTAAAGAAGGATGGACATGAAGAATCCCATCACCCTTTGGAAGTTAGTGTGCTTTCCAAGCTTTTTTTGTTATTGTTGGGCACACTTTGTATTCATGCTTTCAGCTTCCTTTGGTTTTCCTTTATCCCTGAGTAGGGAAGAAGGACATTTTGTCTAATTGAGATTTGTCATTTTTAATTGTTAGCAGTAAGGAACAAAAGAGTGCTGCAGTGGGATTTTTGATGAAAAATGAGAAATTTGAGGGAAAGCACCTCAGTAGTTGTACTTTGCTCCTTCGATGTTTTCCATGACCATTTGTTCATCCTTCTTTACCGTCTTTGTCCATCAGCCCAGGGGAGCAGTGGAACCAAGCTGGGTGAGAAGGCAGGAGGGGCTAGCCTCCATTTTCTCTTCCCTTGTTCTTCCCCCTCACATCAGCATATCCTACCTTTGTAGCCCTTTAGGAAGAGACAGTGTACCCAGACCATATTTCATCAAATCCCCCATCAAGACAAAGTCAGTCTGCCACTTGCTTTCCTTCTTTTCTGCCATTTGTTGCCAGTCCATCATGTGCATATACTCTCTAATGTTGTAAGTTTGACCATTGGTTATTGAAGCTTGGATATACATTTGTATAGAAAATCACTGGCACTCAAAACATTTGTACACAGCCAGAAGAAAAATCTCTTAGAGACCCCACTGTGTCTCCCCTTACCATCTAATACCTTGTCCTAAATACTTAAACACAGAAAAATAGTGTAACTTTATACCCAGGTACTTAAAGAAGGACCTCATGATTTTAGTTGTTACCTAGTGACTTTTCACTGCAGTCTCTTGAAGTAGCCAAGATTGCGTTTCATGAGTTCATTTTGGTAACTGATGTAATTAAGAGATACTTTGGAGAACAGTGTGGGTTGCTTTTGTCTAATTTAGAGAAAACAGAAGAAAGGACCTAAAAGGAAAACAATCTCAAACCTAACTTGCCCCTGCATTTCTCCTTTTTTTTTGAAAAGCATGTATACTTGGTGAAAGTCTTAGGGAAGTGATTCCTTTGAAGTACCCGGCAGAATAATTATATAGCATTTTCATTTTACATTGTGATCCCGTTAGTCGTTTTGGAGAGGGAAGACTAATGATAGCAGACAATGCTGGCTATTTGCAGGAATGCCTTTCCTTGTATCCTCTTCCCTGTTGCTTGTTCTCAGTGCTGTTGCTTCTGATGACTAGCTCTTTTTCCAAACAAATTTTTAATTTTTCCATAGGTTATTGGGGTACAGGTGGTGTTTGGTTACATGAATAAGTTCTTTAGTGGTGATTTGTCAAATTTTGGTGCACCCGAGCACTATACACCACACCCTATTTGTAATCTTTTGTCCCTTGCCCCCCTCCCACCCTTCCCATCAAGTCCCCAAAGTCTGTTGTATCATTCTTATGCTTTTGCATCCTCATAGCTTAGCTCCCACGTATCAGTGAGAACATATGATGTTTGGTTTTCCATTCCTGAGTTACCTCACTTAGAATAAGAGTCTTCAGTCTCATTCAGGGCACTGCAAATGCCGTTAATTCGTTCCTTTTTATGGCTGAATAGTATTTTTATGGCCATCGTATATATATACACCACGGTTTTTTAATTCACTCATTGATTGTTGGGCATTTGGGTTGGTTCCACGATTTTGCAATTGTGAATTGTGCTGTTATAAAACTGATGACTAGCCCTTACCAGTTTTCTCTCTCATGTGTTTGGGGCAATAAGTTGTCTCTTAAATTTATTCAACCCTGACATTATATTTTTCTTATCCCTTAAAAGTTGTGTTTTGCTTTTTGTTTGCTTGTGTGTGTGTTTGTGTGTTTGCATTTTAGTGTACTTATAAAAGGTTTTGGTTCAGAAAGATTACTCCCAACAAGAATTTTATTATATTTGATATTCTTGACTAGTTATGTATCCTGTTGTTTTCTGCATCTGGAGATAAGGTGTTAACTGGAAAGATATCTATCACATTGGAATGTTAATTGCTTTTTTAAATGTGCTTAAGGCCCAAAGCTCAATTAAGATAGGATCCTCATATCCCAAAATCTTGAGCCAAGGGAGGGAACTAAACCTTTAACAGATGAGCTGATCAGGCGCGGTGGCTCATGATCCTGTAATCCCAGCACTTTGGGAGGTCAAGGTGGGTGGATCACAAGGTCAGGAAATCGAGACCATCCTGGCTAACACGGTGAAACCTCGTCTCTACTAAAAATACAAAAAAATTAGCCAGGTGTGGTGGTGGGCGCCTGTAGTCCAGCTACTCAGGAGGCTGAGGTAGGAGAATGGCATGAACCCAGGAGGTGGAGCTTGCAGTGAGCCGAGATCATGCCACTGCACTCCATCCTGGGCGACAGAGTGAGACTCCCCGTCTCAAAAAAAAAAAAAAAAAAAAATAGATGGAGTAATTTTAACTCATTCTTATGTTGTTGTTTAAAGGCAACACTGTGAGATTAAGGGGATCATGACATGTAATTCATGTAAGAAATTGCAATAATAGAAGCTTTAATAACATATAAAGAATATTGAGTCTGGGCACGGTGGCTCACCTCTGTAATCCCAGCAATTTGGAAGGCTGAGGCAGGTGGATCACCTGAGGTCAGAAGTTCAAGACCACCCTGACCAATGTGGAGAAATCCCATCTCTACTAAAAATACAAAAAAAATTACCTGGGCGTGGTGATGCATGCCTATAATCCAGGCAGGAGAATCGCTTGAACCCGGGAGGTGGAGTTTGTGGTGAGCCGAGATCGCACCTTTGCACTCCAACCTGGGCAACAAGAGCAAAACTCCGTCTTAAAAAAAAAAAAAAAAAAAAAAAAAAGAATATTGAAAATAAGGAGGAGTGAAGAGTGAAAATTTTAATCTCTGTCCTGTCTGGGAGAGAATGCTCTAATTTTAGACAACTAGACATTATTTTTAGACAGAACCATTGCTACAGAAGGGCAGTTTGCCATAATTTGATAGAACTGTTGCCTAAGAATGTTCAACTTTCATTTGTTCCAATTCTCTGCTTGTCAAGCAACTTTCTGATCTTTGATCTGGTTTTTTGTTGTTGTTGTTGTTGTTTTGAGATGGAGTCTCGCTTTGTCACCCAGGCTGGAGTGCAGTGGTGCCATCTCAACTCACTGCAACCTCCACCTCCCAGGTTCAAGTGATTCTCCTGCCTCAGCCTCCCAAGTAGCTGGGACTGCAGGCACATGCCACTACACCCAGCTAATTTTTGTATTTTTAGTAGAGACGGGGTTTCACCATGTTGGCTAGGCTGGTCTCGATCTCCTGACCTCAAGTGATCTGCCTACCTTGGCCTCCCAAAGTGCTGGGAGGCAGTTCACCTTCCTCAGCCTCCCAAGTAGCTGGGATTACAAGTGTGAGCCACTGCATGTGCCCAGCCCTCTAATCCGGTCTTCTGTGAGGACTTGTCCTGTGCAGATATCTATTCCCATTGTTTTAACAAAAATAGCTTTCATTGAAATTTTACATATGATTGTTTATGGTATTTAAATTAGTTTGGTTATCACAAGTCAGTTCCCTAGAACCTAATCAGCATTTAATGGACTGATAAAAATTAATTCTGAATTTGAAAAGCGGTAGATCAGGTGATTTTACCTGAAATAATTAACCAGCATTATTAGATTACACAGATTCTGCCAAAAAGAAACATAAGTGTTTTTATTACTGTTAAGATCTCATTGAGTAATGATAATGCCATCCATGACAATGTTAAAAAGGTGTTTTTTTTGTTTTTTTTGTTTTTGGATGGGTGTGGTGGCTCATGCCTGTAATCCCAGCACTTTGAGAAGCCGAGGTGGGTGGATCACCTGAGGTCAGGAGTTCGAGATTAGGCTGGCAACATGGTGAAACCCCATCTCTACTAAAAATACAAAAAATTAGCCGGGTGGGGTGGTGCACATGTGTAATCCCAGCTACTCTGGAGGCTGAGGCAGGTGAATTGCTTGAACCTGGAGAGCGGAGGTTGCAGTGAGCCGAGATTATGCCTTTGCACTTCAGCCTGGGTAACAGAGACTCTGTGTCAGAAGAAAAAAAAATTTTTTTTGCTTTTTAAAAATTGTACTAGCTATTTTTTCCACAAGTGCTGGTTAAGTTGTCACAGTTTCTAGGCTGTGTCCTTCATCATTGATTATCTACATCCAGATAGCTGATCACTGATGAAATATACATGTGCAAAACTTGGAGATGTGGACACTAGTTTTAGCTGCAGCTTCTGAAGTGGCAGGATGGGGTGGGGCGGGGTGAGGTAGTGGGTATACCTGGAGTCTTCAGCAGATCAGCCCCACTTTTGTCACCTCCCTTTCTCTGGAAGCTAAGGATTCCCTCACCTGCAGCCTTGGGGCTTAGGATGATTGATAATAACCCCAGCTCCACTTATTGGTCACTGAGTTGAGTCAGACCTGCTGGGGATCAGAGGTTTTGTTTCTTCCTGTTTATTTTTTCCATACTCAGTAGCTAGTTAAATCTCAACCATTATAGTTTGATGCCAGTGTTTTAAATCCTATGTTAAACAAGAAACTTACGTTGTTAGACTGTGTGGTAAGGTTTTAGTTTTTAGTTTGTTTTTTTTTTTTCAACACAGTCCTTGGCTTTGCTGATCTGGACCTAACAGCTGGCCTTAGGACAACTGTTTGGCAGTACTAATGTTCTCAGATATTTTTTAAATGTATTTTATTTATTTATTTATTTGAGACGGAGTTTCACTCTTGTTGCCCAGGGTGGAGTGCGCTGGTGCGATCTCGGCTCACTGCAACCTCCATCTTCTGGTTTCAAACGGTTCTCCTGCCTCAGCCTCCCGAGTAGCTGGGACTACAGGTGCCCGCTACCACGCCCGGCTAATTTTTATATTCTTAGTAGAGATGGGGTTTCACTATCTTGGCCAGGCTGGTCTTGAACACCTGACCACGTGATCCGCCCGCATTGGCCTCCCAAAAGTGCTGGGATTATGGGCATGAGCCACCGCGCCCAGCCTGTTCTCAGGTTTTAATACTTTTGGATGTAAACTGCCTTCGAAAGGCTATAACACAGTTCAGTTGGCTTCCAAAACAGGTGTTTTAAATGAAATTTAGTAATACTGTTTAAAAAATGATTAACTTTATGGCCAGGCATGGTGGCTCACACCTGTAATCCCAGCACTTTGGGAGGCTGAGGCAGATGGATCACTTGAGGTCAGGAATTCGAGACCAGCTTGGCCAACATGGTGAAACCCCATCTCTACTGAAAATGCAAAAATTAGCTGGGCGTGGTGGCACACGCCTGTGGTCCCAGCTGCAGTGAGGTGAGATTGTGCCACTACACTCCAGCCTGGGCAACAGAGCAAGACTCCACCTCAAAAATAAATAAATAAATAAATCTTTAGAGCATTTTTAGGTTCACAGAAAAATTAAGTCACATATTTCCTTCCTAGATCACCACACACATAGCCTCTGCAATTGTCAACATTTCCTATCAGAATGGCATAGTTGTTATAATCAATAAAACATTAACATATCATAATCCCCTAAAGTCTATAGTTTAGGCTCACTGTTGGTGTTGTGCATTCTAAGGATTTGGACAAATGTTTCATGACATGTGCCATTACAGTATCATTCAAAATAGTTTCACTGCCCTAACAATCCTCTGCCTTGTCTTTCATCCTTCTCTCCTCCCCCACCTCCAGGCAATCACAGACCCTTTTACTGTCTCCTCTCCCAGAATGTCATATAGTTGGAGTCATATATTATATAGCCTTTTCAGATTGGCTTCTTTCACTTACTTATATGCATTTAAGTTTCCTCTGTGAAATGCAAATCAAAACCACAGTGAGATACCATCTCACACCAGTTAGAATGGCCATCATTAAAAAAATCAGGAAACAACAGGTGCTGGAGAGGATGTGGAGAAATAGGAACACTTTTACACTGTTGGTGGGACTGTAAACTAGTTCAACCATTGTGGAAGTCAGTGTGGCGATTCCTCAGGGATCTAGAACTAGAAATACCATTTGACCCAGCCATCCCATTACTGGGTATATACCCAAAGGAGTATAAATCATGCTGCTATAAAGACACATGCACACGTATGTTTATTGCGGCACTATTCACAATAGCAAAGACTTGGAACCAACCCAAATGTCCAACAACAATAGACTGGATTAAGAAAATGTGGCACATATACACCATGGAATACTATGCAGCCATAAAAAATGATGAGTTCGTGTCCTTTGTAGGGACATGGATGAAACTGGAAAACATCATTCTCTGTAAACTATCGCAAGGACAAAAAACCAAACACCGCATGTTCTCACTCATAGGTGGGAATTGAACAATGAGGACTCATGGACACAGGAAGGGGAACATCACACTCCGGGGACTGTTGTGGGGTTGGGGGAGGGGGGAGGGACAGCATTAGGAGATACACCTAATGCTAAATGATGAGTTAATGGGTGCAGGAAATCAACATGGCACATGGATACATATGTAACAAACCTACACATTGTGCACATGTACCCTAAAACCCTAAAGTATAATAAAAAAAAAAAATTATGGGAAAAAAAAAAAGTTTCCTCTGTATCTTTGTGGCTTGATAGCTCATTCTTTTTATCACTGGATAATATTCCATTGTATGCATGTACCACAATTTATCCATTCAATTACTGAAGGACATATTGGTTGCTTCCAAGTTTTGTCAATTGTGAATAAAATTTCTATAAACACATCTGTTTACATATTTTTGTGTGGACATACATTTTCAACTCAGTTGAGCAAATTCAAGGAGTGTATTACCATACATTTATCATACCATTCAGCAGTTGTATGCTAAGAGTATGTTTAGTTTTGTAAGAAACTGCCAAACTGTCTTCCAAAGTAGCTGTACCATTTTGCATTCCCATCAACAATGAATGAGAGTAGTAATGCTTTTGAATCCTAAAGATATTGCAATGTTAAATATGTTTTTGATGATTTCCTTGTGGAGATATCATTATGGCAAAGGACCATGAAGCTTGAAGGGTCATGATAAAGGAGGTGACTGGTGATAGGTGTGTGTGTGCGCGCAGGAGTTGAAGGGCAAGGGCTTCCCAATGTTTTCCCATCTCCAAATTACCACAGCCCACCCAGAAACTGTGTCTTACATTTTAGAATCACTGCTGGAAATGGAGTTACATTGTTAATGTGATTATGCACTGATGTGCTTTCATTATATTAGTATTGACGATGAAAGTATCTCTGTCATTTTAGGCATGTGACTAGGCCTGTAAAGATGTCTTAATTGGGGGTTTATTAGGGTTAGTGTCAACCATATGGCAACCATATCCCAGTGCTGGGAGTCAAAGTTAGAACTGTGACTTTGGACATTGCTCTTTAAGGTCAGGGTAGTGTCCTGTGAGGTTCCGCCAGCCTCAACCTTGATGTGGATAATATCATCATTTGTAATGTTGTGATATGGTGGAGCGAGAGTTCTCCGGCCTCAGAAAACATAGCTCGTGTGAAGTTAGTGAAATGCTCATGCTTCTGCTGTCTGTAATACTGAGTCTTTCAACATTTTTGGCCTTAACTGTGACTTGTTCTGGTGGGAAAACTTGGAAGAAGTGAAAAAAGATCAATAACTTTTTGAATTGGTGCCAGACAGGTAAAGAAGAGAAGTGTTGGGCTTTCTTTTACATTATTCTGTTACCATCAAAGGTAGATTCCCTACTATTGCCATATACAAATGTTCTTTCATTCCACAGGATTAGAGTTGATGATGATCTATCTGCCTTTAAAGGTAGATCTCAACTTTAAAGTTGAGTTTTCTTTTGTAAAGTAAGAGTAAAATGGCAAGCAGGTGGAAGCATCTCAAGCAAGGCATCCTTCCATCTGGGTGAATTGTAGCTAATGTCCAGAAAGAGTAAGAATCACACCTGGACGAGTTGCCAGCCAGCTGCCCATATGCTACCTGATGTACGCTGGTATGTCCTGAGACTGAAACTTTGGTATAGGTACTGCTCAGTTAAATGTAGGTCATTCTCATACAGAATCCCATTTGGGCTACCATCTTGTTTCTTTTGAGTCATAACATGAAATTTACTATATAAGTATGTGTAAAATGTTAGGCTATTTATCATTTTTCCTTTTAGAAGATTTTTAAAAAGGTTTTTGCCAACTTGAAGGTGTAAAAATTTTAATATAGGTGAAATAATCAGATGTATATTTAAAATATACTTATTCATTTACATGTTTTAAATCACATATATACAGAATTGGGATTGTTTTCCACATTCTTAACATTTTACGGGACAATTTTATTCCAGTTTTTTAACATACATCTTTGATATCAGTAGTTATTGAAGTCACTTTTTAATCATCAGCATAATTTCCCAGATCATATTATATTCATTTTCATGAATACATTGTGATACAGTACTTTTTAAAATTTGTGTAAGATTGCTGTCACTAGAAGTTTTATCTCAAGCCATGCATACTGATCTACATAACATTAGGATAGTTTTTCACCCCATTTCTCTTATTGGTTTATATGTGGGATCTTTACAATATAACTACTCACTCTCCTGCCTCAAAGTGTTCTTTAAAAAGCATATTATTGGCTGGGCGCTGTGGCTCATGCCTGTAATCCCAGCACTATGGGAGGCCGAGGCGGGCGGATCACGAGGTCAGGAGATCGAGACCAGGTGAAACCTGGTCTCTACTAAAAAATACAAAAAATTTGTTAGTCTCTACTAAAAAATACAAAAAATTAGCTGGGCGCAGTGGCGGGCCGCCTGTAGTCCCAGCTACTCGGGAGGCTGAGGCAGGAGAATGGCGTGAACCCAGGAGGCGGAGCTTGCAGTGAGCCGAGATCCTGCCACTCCTCTCCAGCCTGGGCGTCAGAGCAAGAATCCGTCTCAAGAAAAAAAAAAAAAAGCATATTATTTACAACATTCAGCACTTTTTAATTTTAAAGCCATACCTACTAAGAATGACTACATAAATCTGGGTTAATTTATTTTTCTCTTAAGAAAAGCAAAAGAAAACGAAACAAAACACTTTAGATTACATATCCCAAATAAGCTTCTGAGACTTGTATTATTTGAAGTCATATTAAGCTAATTTGATTTCCCCACAGTAATTGGTGGTCTAAAATGAAGTACTTGGGAAGCTCTGTAAGAACTAGAAGATAAGTCAGTTCTCCCTTTTCTGAAAGGACAACTTAGAGGAGAAATTCTTTCATTATATTAGGCATATATGGTATTTAGAACTAGACTCTGTCCCTATCTGTACATGTATTCATTTAAATTCTCTGTGGGTTCCTTACGACGCATCCTTTTTTTATTGTGTCATTAAGAGTGACAATGCTAGGCATTTTACTCAATGTGAATATACTTAAAATTCATTTATGAAAACATCAGGAGAAGCCCTGAAAGAAAATGTAGTTGAGGGTGTATATTTTATTGGTCCATTGTGTCAAAACCATCCATTCATATTTTATTACTTATTCAGAAGAAATGTAAATTTGGCCAGGCATGGTGGCTCACGCCTGTAATCTCAGCACTTTGGGAGGCCGAGGCAGGCGGATCACAAGGTCAGAAGTTCAAGACCAGCCTGGCCAACATGGTGAAACCCCATCTCTACTAAAACTACAAAAATTAGCTGAGTGGGGTGGCATGTGCCTGTAATCCCAGCTACTCGGGAGGCTGAGGCACGAGAATTGCTTGAACCCAGGAGGTGGGAGGCTGCAGTGAGCTGAGATCACGCCAGTGCACTCCAGCCTGGGCAACAGAGTGAGACGCTGTCTCAAAAAAAAAAAAAAAAAAAAGTTTATGAAATCATCCATTTGGGCTTGGTTTTTGCTCTTTGTAACTTTCCTAAGGCTTAGCACACCCTGCTCTGTGTTGCTCCCTGATTGGTGGTTTCACTGAATTGTCCCCATTTTTTTGTTTGTTTGTTTGTTTGTTTGTTTTGTTTCTTGAGTCAGGATCTTGCTGTATCACCCAGGCTGGAGTGCAGTAGTGTGAACAGGACTTACTGCAGCCTCGACCTCCCAGGCTCAAGGAATCCTCCCACCTTAGCCACCTGAGGAGCTCGGACCACAGGTGCACGCCACCATGCTTGGCTAATTTTTATGGTTTTTTTTCTGTAGAGGTAGGGTTTACCATTGTTGCCCAGGCTTGTCTTGAACATTTGGGGTCAGGCGATCTGCCCGTCTTGGCCTCCCAAAATGCTAGGATTGCAGGCATGAGCCAGCATGCCCGGCTGTATACTTTTCGAGGGGCGGGGGGAATGCATTTGTCCTTATAGGCTCCATTACTGTAGGCATTTAGTACTGCTTGAAAATTAAATTAGAAAGTAAGTGCCACTTAAAAAGTTTATAAATATGCTTTATAAATTCTAAAGGTGTGGAAAATTGGTGATAATTGGTTTAGCCTCATACCATTCTTTTGCTCTTGTTTTCTACCACTTAGCTCTTTTTCTCCTTCTTATATGCCTTTTATTTTTCACACTAATATTTTTCTTTTTCACTTATCACGGGACATTTAAGAACTTGGAGTGCTTGATCCTTAGCATAAGTGTCCACTTAGGTCTTTTAGGGGAGCCCTTAAAGGGCACTAAGTATAAGCAGACAATAAAAACAGGAATGCCTAGATCCATTAATAATAAATAAATATATGTATATACAGGCCTCATTTATGCTAAATTACACAATTATACTATATAGTAGACTTGAAATTATATTTTTGTGGAAAGAAGGAAAGTAAGGAGACAAATCTAGTGAAGGCTGCCTTGACAGTGCAGAATCACTGCAGCAATGTGCTATATGGCCGCATTGCAATTATAATCCGCCTACATGCATAAGTCAATGGGGTCTTTGCTCCAAACTTGTGGAAGAATGAATGAGCCAAGTAGTGGTGGGAGTTCAGTTTAGTTCCACTGTTTTGTAAATTGGGCTAATTTTCAAAGGTATTCAGACATTTACCTTTTCAAGTGATAAAGCAAGAGCAGAGAATTCATCCTTTCTTGCTACTAAAGAATTTATTCTAAAACATTACATGTCACTTGTCCCTTGTGGCTAGATGTGGATAGAGATGTTGGATTGTTTGTTTGGAGCATGCAGATTGCACTGCTTCATCTTTTGTAGACACAGAAATCAAGAGTTATCTTTTTACGTCCAAAGATGGAAACAACTATTTGAGAACGCTATCATTAGAAAATTTTAAGCCTTTAAAATAGAACCTTACCTTCTGTTATTCATTGCAAATTATTTTAACACAAACTTACCTGCAGCTGGGCATATAGGACTCGACTGAGTACAGAATATTGGCAAAAGCATCGTAGAGGGTCAGAAAATTACTTAAGTCTGAACTTGATTGGAAATCAGCTGATATTTCATGTCTCTGATGTCCTTCATCTTTGCAAAATCAGTTCCTGTGGCAGTTTAGCATTTCTCTAGAACATTACTATGAGAAAGGAAAGTATTGAAAAGATCTAGTAATAGAGATGTTTTCAGAAATCTAACAGATAAGATGGTAGAGTCAAGCTCTTTGGAGCTAGATGTATACATTAAAGTTCATCTTGTATAAACTCTTTATTTTACACTGAAGAAAATTGAGGTATATCTGCTCCTTACTCCCTAGTACAATACTTCTCACACTGTGTATCTTAATTATTTGTACCTTATCTCATCTGTCATATGGAATTCCTTTAGGGCAGGGACTCACCCTTGTTTTGTCTATGTATCTTCAGTACTCAGCCTATTGCCTGGTACACAGTAAATTTCAGGGTATGTTCGTAAACTGAATGAATCATTGACTGAATTAACCAAACAACAAGTCAGACTCACCTGGGTTCACTCTCTTTCTTCTATTGAGTTGCTGCTTATTTTACAAGTCAGACAATTCTCTCCCTATAAAAGGCAACAACAAAAACATACCTCAAAATAAAGAGATAGCAGGGGATGAGTCCTGGCCCTCAAAATCTTACGTTCTTATGTGTGTATGTGTGTGACATATGAATAAAACAAGCAGAAAATAAAGGGGATAATTCCAGGTACTGATAATACCATGAAAAAAGTGTCATGAGCATCAGACAGTAATTATCTAAATGTCTTCTTTTTAGTAGAAATCTAACCCCACGCACTGGGCCTCAGTCTATCTATCTCACAGAGAGGAAATCCTTGCTACTACCATGAAAGCTTATCACCTGCTCATGGCTGAAGGAGTTCTTCTGGAAAGCCAGAGCTGCTAAAAGGAACTTAGGGGATCTGTTCCTAAGTTCTTCTAAGATCCCATAGAGGGCTAGAGGCTTCTTTCCCTCTTGGGGGATGCCATGTTGATTAATGAAATTTTTGCTACTTAGCTTTAGGAAAAGGGCATTTCTTTTCTTTTCTTTCTTTTTTTTTTTTTTTGAGATGGAGTTTTGCTCTTGTTGCCCAGGCTGGAGCGCAATGGCGCGATGTTGGCTCACCACAACCTCCACCTCCCGGGTTCAAGCGATTCTCCTACCTCAGCCTCCCAAGTAGCTGGGATTACAGGCATGCCTCACCATGCCCAGCTAATTTTGTATTTTTAGTAGAGATGGGGTTTCTCTATGTTGGTCAGGCTGGTCTCGAACTCCTGACCTCGGGTGATCCGCCTCCCAAAGTGCTGGGATTACAGGCATGAGCCACCACACCTGACCAGAAAGATCTATTTTCTTTGATCTTATTAAAGGCTGCCATATACAAAGGTTTTCTTTTAATGTTGATCTGTTTTTAAAATATGGAAGAAAGCCTTGAAAGGCATCATCATAAGCTCTACATCAATATCCAGAAAATATCATCTTGTTTTAGAATTCTAGCCTGTTTTGTTTGGTAGATGAGTCAGTCTACTATAAATAAATATTTATTGAGCACTTGTTTTGTGCCAAGCACAGTGCCCTAGGGATTGTAGTGTTTTTCAAATTGTGGGTCACAGCTCCCTAATGTCATAAAATCAATTTAGTGAGCTATAACCAGCATATTCAATCAAATGGAATGAAAAATAGAATATCAGATTGCATCATGGATAGTATTATATTATTTTATCAGACTTGAGTTTCAATTGTGTATGTATGTGTGTGTTCAAGGTTGCAATGTAAAGTGTCTTTTTTACTGATGTCCTGGTTAGAAAAGCTTGAAAAGCACTATTATAGAGCATACCCAAAAGTATATATTCCTTGCTTTTGAATAAGTTAAACTCTTGTTGGAGCAAAGAAACACAAAAGAATAAATACTCAAGTAGTGAACTATAATAAGTGCTATGTGTTCGGAAAAGTAAGATGATAATACAAGTTGAAAGTGGCATGGATGGATATGGTGGAACTTGAACCAAATCTGGAAAGATGGATAGGGCTTGGAAGGAGTGAAGACTAGAGAATGGCTTAGAGGTGAGACGTGGCATATGGATAATAAAGATGGCAAGACTGGAACAGAGGTTTCAGTTTACATTAGAGAACTGTAGGATATAGTTTGGAGATAGAAAATGAAGCACAATTGTCCAGACTTATGGATGCCTTGTGATAACATGCCTGAGGAGTGTGCATTAGATCAGGTAAGCTGCACAGATTCTTAAGCTGGGGAGTGATAATGATATAGGGTGGGTTTATAGAATACTTTCCATCTTCTTCCTAACTCCTCTTTAGTCATGGGGGGCTCCTAAGGAAGAATTTCTTCTAGGTAGGTGTTGGATACCAAGTCTCTGGCATCAGATCAAAGAGAGCCAGAAAGGACTTTGGCTGTTCTCCAGAATGTAAATAGAAAGGTTGAACAAGTCCTATTGTGGATGCATGTGAAATACTCCCATGGAGGAGAACTGCAGTGCTGTCTGTTTGAAATGTGGCAAAGAATGGATTGAAGAACATTTCTTCTGATATCACTGTTTAATGTTTGCTCTCAATGTAAAGGGAAAAGCAGATTAAAGGGCCCATGTTTTTGAAGTACTGAGAACCTGACTGACCTACCTGAAATACGCTGTGTAAATAATTTGTCATGTGATCTCCTTACCCTCAAGACACCTTGACTGAATATGCTATATACATAATTTATAAAACAGTTTCAAGCGTGATTGCAAAAAATTTCTCCTCATTGGAAAGGGACATTTGATATTTATCTGCCAAACTCTTTACTACTTTCCAATTAAAGATAAATTGAAAGAAGTTTCTGAAATGATAATGTGCTTTAAGGGGAAGGTGATTTAACTAGAAAGAAGCTTTTAAAAAAATAACTATTTAATCTATGACACTAAATACACCAATAATTTAGATTGACTTCTGATTGAAAGTTATGATTCTTTGTTGTGGCAGATTATCAAATACTCTAAATTGAGGCTATTCTAGGACATAGTTTTTAATCTAAGTCATATTAAATAAAGTTTATGGGGGCCCATTGTTTTAGACTAGCCTCTTGAACTAGGCCCCAGCAGACCAGACTAAACTAGAATGGAGTTGCTCATGCTAGGTACCACATAATTAAACTGAATTCTGAAACAGGCCTGGTTTGTTTAAGTAACAAAACAGAAGATTCACAACAACCAGTCAAAAGGGGCCCAGTTTACCTGGGCATGATAAGAAGTCTCCTCTGTTTTAACCCTAAAAGGAAAGTAACTTTTGAAACAGTCAATCTGCTTTTTGTTCTGTTTCTGCTTTTCTTAGACCTTTTTTGTCTATAAAACCAATTCCTCTGCTCAGCTCACTGGAACACTTATTCTATTTTATAGAATAAAATGTTGCACAATTCTGGAATCACAAATAAAAGCCAATTAAGACCTTTAAATTTGTTGTAATTTTGTTTCTTAACAGTCATTAGAAAAAATAAGCAGATGCGTCTAGGAGTGCAAGATTATTTACATGTAGTCCAGGGGGATTACATACATTTTAGCTATTTTGTAGAAAGTATAATTTAATCAGGAACACAAGTTCAAGCACAGCCCGTGAGAGATGAAGGGATGTGAAGAACACTAACTTTGGTTTCTAAAGGAGAGTGTGTAGAGTGTACATTCTTATCGTCTGCAAAGAGGGTGGATGAATGAAAAATGAAGAAGGGGGTGTATTCGTTTATACTTATGAAGGCATCTGCTCACAATCAGTAGCTTGTAGAGAGAGTGCCAGCTGGCAGGGTACTTTCGTGATGTAAATTGTCCATCCGCTTAGAAGAGCAGAAGTACAAGGAGGCCTTGTGCGAAGGGCTGAATTCCTACCCAGAGGACAAGGGAGGGATGTTCTTGTAGATATCTAAATGAGATCTACTTCCATTTTCCACTTTATTTGCAGTTTTCAACATGTCATTTTTCCTGCTGTCCCAGCTACGATTACTGTTTGACTTGAGTAATCAGTTTCCCCCCTTCACTGCAACTGCTGCTTATTAAGCCTCTGCCTGGTGGAGGGAGGGTGGGTATGGGAGGGGGCACTGCTGGAAAAATGGTGTCACTTTTTCCAAGAGTGTTGTTTTCGTTGTCTTTCTGCTTCACTGGTTCATTTTTGTGAGCTGTGTAAGAGCTAAAGGATATTATTACAGATTTGATTTTTTGAAATGCATCAAATCTCCATCCCCTCCCCTACCTGCTAATCTTTTTGCTTGTTAAGAAAGAAAGTGCTTCTTTCTGTGAAATCATAGGTAATTCTAGGGGTATCAAATGTAATTGAATTAAATCTTATAAAATTTCCGAATGGACTTCCTTCTGCTTTTTTTTCATGAGAGTAGAGAAAAAATTCAAACTTCCTTGGACCAAATTTTAAAACAGTATGCCCTGCAGAAGAAGAGGTTTTAGTAGAAATCTTTGTTTTTATATTCTTTGATTTCTTAGATCTGGATTGGAGTGGGTCACCAAACTTTTTCTGTAAAAGGCCACTTAGTTAATATTTTAGGCTTTGCTGGCCATGCAGGGTCTCCACAATTGCCCAACCCTGCCCTTGTAGCCAGAAAAGCAGTGATAAACAGTGTAAAGCATTGTTTACAAAAATAGGTGGTGGGCTAGATTTGACCTGCCAGCTGTGATTTGCCAGTCTCTGTCTTGGATTCTAAGCTACTTAAAGTGTGTCCTAAGGCTTGAGTCTGGAAGGAGGTGAGATCAGTGACCCAAAGAGTTTCTATAGTGAAAAGAAAGCACACCCTATAGATTAGTTGTGCATGTCGTGAGATAATTTAAAATCCAGAATATCAAGTCTGGACTTTTACAGTGTTTTTATAATTCTTCAATCTTATTCTTTCCCCATTCTCTCCCTCTTCTTTTCCCTCCCCGACCCCTTCCTCTTCCTCCTTCCCCTGCCTCTCTAATTACTATATGAACATCTGGCACTTTGTACTTAAGCCCCCCTTTTAATATATATTTTTTAAATACCTAAAATTTCTTCTCTGAAAAATAAATATTTCTATGCTAGTCTGTAGCCAACAGAATGTAACGCCCTCCCTGAAAATGCCAACATTACCCGACACAGACTGGGATTAAACAAGTCTAGGCTTCTAGACAAAGAAGAAAAAGTGTTTTCTTATCTTTTTGAGTGTACTGAAGCAGAAGTTAACTCTTTGCTTTCAGATGTGTCCCTTATCATTGAGAATTGCTGGTGGTCCCGTATCATTTTATTATAGGAAGGAAAGATGGACGTCAGAGAGGGTGGGGAATTTGGTTTACAGGGAATCTTGACCAATGCCTGCCTATAAAGGATACCACTGTGAAATCCCCAGCAGTAAGTAGGTTTTCTGAAAATCAAGTGTGTATTTCTACTTGCCTAGGTTTTAGGGCCTTGTGAATGTAAGTTGAATGATAGAGGAAATTGGCTTGAAGGAAAATGTTGGGGAGTTTGGGTTTAGCTGGTGCAGTCACCCCTAGACTTGGATGTGGACTGAGTACCCCTGTTGACTTTAACATCTGTGTATGTCTTAAAGAAGACTGCTACTTTTCTGGTTTATTGTCTATGCCTACAGTTGACATGTGGAATAAATTGCGCCTTAAAATGTCTGACATGAAAATCGGAAGAGCTGAAGTTCATTCCACAGAAGCCTTTTGTTAGAATCTTCAAAGGATGAGAACCAGGATGAAGAAGAGTTTATAGTAGGGAAGTATTTCTCAACTGTAATTGTACATAAAAATTGCCTATGGTGCTTTAAAAAAATACAGAGTCTGGGGACACATGTTCTCAGGATCTCCTAAGGGCTCTCACAGACCATAAAGTTTAAGAAGAGAAAAAAAAAAAAAAAATACAGAGTTTGGGACCTCACCTAAAACCTACCAAAATGGAACTTGTGGAGATGAGGCTCAACAATTTGCATTTTCAAAAGCTCTGGGTGATTCTAATAGCCAGTTTGGGACCTTATTGTGGGCCAGATTATGGGAACTACTATAACAGGAAGACATAGACCTGGGCTGGCTCTAATGGAAAGGGGCCTTCTAGAGCGCCTGGGGGTTTTGAACTGTTTGGGTACAGATAACTCTTTAGTCTGGATATTTACAGTGATCCTGAAAACGTATATTATGCCTTTTCTCTTTAGGAAATCTTTGGGAAGTCTTTTTTAGAGAACGTCTTTGTGGATGAAAGGGGCTCTCTTAGACCCACTCCAATCCAGTGATACCACCAGAGAAAATCCTCATTGTTCAGTAGAAATCCAGCTGCCACACTGGATCATTCCCATCAGCACAACACATGATGTCTTCCCATCTTAAAAAGCAATTTGTTCTTGAACACCCCTTTCCCCCTCCAGCTACCACCTCATTTCTTTGTAGAAAAATTACTTAGTGGGCTGGGTGCAGTGGTTCACGCCTGTAATCCTAGCACCTTAGGAGGCCCAGGTGGGAGGATTGCTTGAGGCCAGGAGTTTAAGGTTGCAGTGAGCTGAGTTCGCGCTACTGCACTCCAGCTTGGGTGACAGAGCAAGGCTCCGTCTCCAGCCTGGGCGATTTAGGGCTCTCCCCTGTCTCCAACAGAAAATAAGAAACATTACTTGGAAAATTGTTTTTATTACCTGTCTCCAATGCCCCCTTCCCTTGTGCCCAGCATTCTCTCTGGCTTTCATTCCTGTCAGTTCTAACAAAGCACTTGAAGGTCAGACCTCCAGGTTGACAAATCCAACAGCCAATGCTCAGTCTTCATCTTTCTTAGCATTTCAGGAGTATATGACAAAGTTCAGTTGATCACTCTCTTCTTTTTAAAAGAAGCTTTTTAAAATTTGGCTTCTGGAATTCTACTCTTTTGGTATTCTTTCTACTTCAGTGGCTTTTCTCTCCAGTCTCCTTTTCTGGGTCCTCCCCATTTCCCCTATTGCTAAAAGTTGGTATGTCCCGAGACCCAGTCTGTGTACCTCTTATCTATCTATATCCATTCCCTAGTTGTTTTCCTCTAAACCCATGGCTTTGAATACTAACTGTATACTGACGACTTCCAGATTTCTCTCTCCTGCTGCGGCCTCTTCCTGAACTCCAGACTTTTATATCCTACCTCCTGAATTGATACTTTCATTTAGAGGTTTCATGGGCATCTTCAACTTAGTATATCTGAAACTGAACTCCCAGTTTCTTACTCTCCATCCCCCCATGGCTGCTTCATCATTCCAGTTGTATAAGCCAAAGCTTGCACCCCACATCCAGTCCATCAGTAAAACTGGTTTGTTCCACCCTCAGAATGTGTCCAAAATACCATTATTTGTTAGTTGGATTGTTGCAAAACTCATCTAACTCATCTTCTTGTTTCTGTGTCATCCCTTCTGTAGTCTTTGGTCAGTACAGCAACCAGTCGTCCTTTTGAAATACTAGTTAGAGCCTGTTACTCCTTTTGTATAAAATTCTCCAGTGGGTTCTCATCTCATTCAGAGTAGAAACCAAGTCTTACAGTGACCTACAAAGCCCTCCATGTTGGCATTCCCTCCCCGTCTCAGCTTCTCTCACCTCATCTCCTAATACCTTTCCACCTTACTCACTGCTGCTTCAGCCGCACTGGCCTCTTCACCACTCCCTGGAACTTGCCAGCATGTGCCTGCCTCAGGGTATTGCACTTGCCATTCCTGGAATGCTCTTCCCATTCCTGGAATGCTCTTCCCCCAGATGTTGCACTGTTTTACTTCTTCAGGACTCTGCTCAGATATCACCTTATCCATGTCATGAGACCATCTCTGATAATGCTGAATTAAATAGGCTCCCCACAAACTTTCTATTCCCACTTCGTTTTTCACCGTCATCTGACACACAGAATTTTCATTTTTATTTTAAAATCTATCCCTTACCCAAGCATGCTCCCTACTTTTGCTGTAAGTTCTACAAGGTTGAGACCTTGTCTTATTTTCTGCTGATCCCCAGTGCCTAGAACAGGGACTGGCACATAGTAGGTTTTCAGTAAATGTTTGTTGAATGAATGGAAGAATTTAGACTTGAGCAGTTATCAAGACCAGTCATAGCTGTGAACCTTGACCTAATGGGTGGCTGTGGTAAGAAATTAATAAGCAATTGTGAAAACTGAGAAAGCCATTTTAGTATGTAAGATATCCTATGGTATTTTTAATTTGTAATTATTTCCTCTTTTAAGGACAGATGCAAATAGTACATGATCTAGGGGAATTAGGGACCAAGTTTATTAGGAATGAAACTAAATAAAAGGCACTCTAGCAAAATGAAAGATTGGAGGGTTTTTTTGTTGTTGTTGTTGAGACGGAGCCTTGCTCTGTGGCCCAAGCTGGAGTGCAGTAGAGCGATCTCAGCTCACTGCAACCTCTGCCTCCCGGATTCAAGTGATTCTCCTGCCTCAGCCTCCTGAGTAGCTAGGATTACAGGCACCTGCCACCACACCCAGCTAATTTTTATATTTTTAGTAGAGACGGGGTTTCACCACGTTGATCAGGCTGGTCTCGAACTCCCAAACTAAGGTGATCTCCCGCCTTGGCTTCCCAAAGTGCTGGGACTACAGGTGTGAGCCACTGCGCCCGGTGGATTAGAGCATTTTAAATAGCACATCACGGTGGACTTTTAAGTTCACTTAGCAAATAGTTGTTGAATAAAAAAAGTAAACTATTGGTCAACTTTTTGTGACTTTGTGGGATTATTGGAGTTGACCTTAGTCTATTACTATACCACTGTGACTAGGTATTAGAATCTTGTTTTTCGATTAGATTGTTTTCTCTTTTTAAAAAAACTATTTTTCACCCTTCTGCTATAGATAAAAGCCAAACTATAGCCAGCTTTCAATAGTATATGAATATCACAGAACAAGAAATAGCTTCCCACGAAATTATGGTGTCTTTTTCATATCTTAACAATTACACATTTCTAAAATATGGGCTTATGTAGCTTATATTTAATTGCCTTTTTATTTCTTTAGTGTTACAATTAACTTAGTTGCCTTCTTTGTGACTCCGTTAAATCTCATGTCAGTCAAATCCCCGTAGTGGGATCTTTGTTCAGCAGGGTGAGTGGATTTTTTGCCTCAACTTGCACGCGTTGGGGGTGAATATTGGCCTTGTTCCTTTAGCCCAGCTCAAGGACTTATTCATGCCTGTGGTCTACCACCATGAATTAGGTCTGGTATTGAGTCTTGGAAGCATGGGGTTTGGGTTAATAAGGCATATTCCTCAGTTCTTGGCTTAAAATTTCACTTGGGCATCTTATCTTTTTTGGTGAGTATATCAAATAAAATGGCAAAGATATGCAGATTAGGATGAACTTATCATATGTTTGATAGTGGCAATTGTTTGTACCCTCTAACAGTGATTTGCACTTATTTGAAATTACTCTCCAAGGGTGTTTGACATTCTAGTGTTCAGTTAAGAATTCTCTCTGTATGCATGTAATGGCTGTTTTATGATCATATTTTAATTACCATGATAAGTCAATTTGGCCCTTCAGTTTACTGAAGTGTATATGGCATTTTGGGGCATTGCAATTAGGCAATGCAAGCAGAAAGCTTTTTTTTTTTAGAACTTCTACATTAGGTCAGTGCTGTGATCTTATTTAACCATAGCACCAAGTAGTATTTTGAGGGTGATAGGGAAAGAGAATTGTCATTTTTGGCTTAAACTTTAATTTTGATACTTCATGGAAAAATCTAATTTCCATAGAGATTATTGGTTTATCTTCTCCAAAATCATACCGTCTATTTCAGAACTTTTGTTTTCCTCTTAGCTCCATAGTGATAATCATACCATTATTTTTATAAATAGCTTTTGATACAGAATTCTGTTAGCTTTAAAAAATTCTAAAATGATATCTTCTGTTTTACCTACCTGCTTTGTTATATTTCACTGTGGCAACATAGAATTGAGACTTTCCATATTCCATCTCTGCTCATCTTAGTTAGCGTGTCTTTCCGTTACTAACAATGGCCCAAGTGTGATAGGAAGTGCTTATTGCCTGTACTCAGAAAACATGACTGTTGAAGCCCTTTGTTCATTCATTTGAAAGGGATGCTTTCTCAAATTGTAAGTTCCATTGCATTTGTTGTCATAAATTTAGTTAGGAATTACTATTTTATACAAAGCTGTAAACGTTACTTGTCTGCATTTTTAAGTTGTGCTGATCTAAATATACTTTCTAAGGGATCGTCCTCTTGCACTGTCAGCATTTGACTGATTGACAAGGGGGAGGCCATGAAAAGGGAGTACAGAAATTTAGGGGAAAGGAACAGGATAATACGTTTTTAAAAACAAACCATTTTCAAGATAAGTTTTAGCCAATAGAAACTAGCCCTTCAACAGGCAATAATGAGGACTGAGTTTTTCAGCATCTGGAGTGACTGCACTGTACCAGATCATCTTAATATATTCCTTATGTGCTTAGTTGTTCTGTAGTGCTTCCGATCACCTGCCTGTGTCTGCTTGAGGATCCCACAGTCAGTATTAACTTGGCCTTGGGTCATCTTAATCGGTGAGGCTCTATTTATGCAATCCATCCACTGAGGTGGAACAATAACAGCTGGTGTGCAGCTGGATATGTTGTCCTGGGAACTCTTGTTTCAGCCAGCAGTTATGCTAACAAAATTGAAAACATTTTCAAATAGTTGCTTTCTGTGACTACTGTTTGTGTTAACTGTTTGGAGAATCCCATTTAGTAGCCTAAACACACCCCGTCTCTAATTGACTTTGTGCTACAACTTTATTAAAGTTTTATATGCCTAAAATCAAGTCTGGCTTCAAGGAGAGCATTCCTTTTCTGACTTCCAAAGAGTTAACACATAAGAGCCAGTAGTGAACCAGTGGCTCCTAATTAGATACTTTAGAATGAACTAGTTTTCTTTTTCTAATTCAAGCCATGGAAGAACATTTTGCAATTTTGTAAAATTCTATATGGCCATTGTCATTCATTACTAAACTCTAAAAGAGGTTGTTTCACAAGATCCTTATGGAATTTTTCTGAGTAGCACATAACAGAGGAGCATTTATGTTCCCCAGCAGTCAGTGCTTGAATCCAATTCTAAGACAAGAAGAGTTTCTCCCTTATTCACAGATTAGAAATACTTCACCACGTAGGAGGCTTAAGCAGAATTCCTTGGCTTGGTCCCACATGAACAAAGGCTGGATTCTCATTGTTGATGCGGCCTGTTCCCCTCCTCTCATTCCCTCAACGAGCATGAACTGTAGGACCTAGAGCAGGAAGTATTGGTTAATTTTGTGTGCTTCATTCTAAACATCTGCCCTTGAGCTTTTTGTTTATGGAAGGGATATGGCAGGGGGAGGAAGAGGGGCAGTAGAACACTCAGAAGCTAAACATTTTCTTGGTAGTGTGTATATCCATGGTTAGTCTTCGTGTGTGTGAACATGGGGTGAGGAGTGGAAGATGTTCTGGTTGAATAGTTGCTGGAATACATCCAGAAATGCACTTACTGTTTTCCTTAATCATTTGGCTTGGCTACTTTACCTTAAAGCCATACTGTCTACTTTCACTTGCTCCTGCAGCATGTTGATAATCTAGTAGTGTCATCAGACTGGAAATTAGAAGACCTGGTCCTGTTTTCTATTCATCTGCCTGTTAACTGGATCTTCTTACTTTGTCAGTTGTGAAATGAGTAGGATGGACAGAGTAGGGAAGTATAGTGAGAGAGAGGACATGGTAACCCTCAGGTGGAGCTATTTAACAGAATAAAAACTCCTCAGTGTTCCAGTTCTGGTTGTAGTTAATTCCAGATAACACACATACCTCACACTTTGACTCCCCATTGTATTTTCTGTATTTGCCTTCTTCTTTATCCAGACTGGATTCCAAATTCCTTGAAGCAACTTTAGTCCCCTCGTCTTGTCTTTCTTTTACATTGGCAGAGGGGATGCTGAATGCTGCAGTAGAAATCACACCTCCACTGAGATGTTCGTACAAAGGCATGGCCGCCTGCTCTCTTCTCAGCCACCTGGTCTCTGCCCAGTAAGCCTTTTTTCTAGTCAGCTGTCTTTGCTGGACTTTACAGTGGCTATTATAAAGTTTCTACACTCCGTTCAAATATTCTCCACCCAACATTATTCCCTGTCTTTGCCACCAGTCTTCAGCAGGTATCCTTAATTTTCACTACATAGAAAAAAAGTCATCAGTAGAACTCAAATTTCAACTTCTGTCCCTTAAAACCTGCAATGTCACTTTGCATATGCACCCAGACAGAGAGCAAAAAGGCAGGTTTCCTTCTGTAGAGAACCAGTCTCCCAACAAACATGGAATCCCATTCTTGTTTTCCAGCTTCTATTTTTCACCTTTCCCTCTCTACTGAGTCAAGTACAACAGCATTTAATACACGTTCATCTCTATCAGAAAACAAAAAAGAAGTCTTTCCTTGGCGCTGTAACCCTTCCAAATATCATCTTCCCCTCCTTCTCTTCTTTAGCCAGACCACATGGTAGATTAACTACACTCACTGTGTCTGCCTACTGTCTATCCTCAATTCCTTTGTTTTTGTTGTTGTTTTTTTTTGAAAGGGAGTCTCGCTCTGTTGCCTAGTCTGGAGTGCAATGTCGTGATCTCGGCTCACTGCAACCTCCGCCTCCCGAGTTCCAGCAATTGTCCCACCTCATCCTCCTGAGTAGCTGGGATTACAGGCACGTACCACCACGCCTGGCTAATTTTTTGAATTTTTAGTAGAGACAGGGTTTCACCATGTTGGCCAGGCTAGTCTCGAACTCCTGACCTCAGGTGATCCGCCTGCCTCGGCCTCCCAAAGTGCTGGGATTACAGGTGTTAGCTACCATGCCCGGCCCATTCTCAATTCCAACCACTGCCATCTTGTCCCTGGCACTGCTTTTGGTGCAGCTGTGATCTCTGTGGCTTGACGCTGACAGATCCTTCTTAGTCATTATCTTACTTGACTCTCCTAGCAGATTTGAACCCCATTGATTCCTCCCTGCTCGAAACCGTCTTTCCTTGGCTTCTGTGACATTTTTATTCTTTTACTTGCCTTCCTCTCTCTGGCTGCCCTTCCATAGCCTCCTCTGTCATCTTCCTCTGTGTGTGCTGTGAATGTTTGTGCACCTCAGGGTGGTCTCAGAAGTCAGCTGTCATGCAACACACTTGCTCCATAGGCTTCAACTGTACTCAAGTCTCCAGTGTCCATCTACATACTAGTGAGTCCCAAGTCTCTGTCTCTAACTCAGACATCTCTCTTGGCCCCTTCAAACTGCTCACATCCAGCTCCCTACGGGCATTTCCTCATCTACATGACCTGCAGGCATCCCAAAACTAGTGTATCTGAAACTGAATTCATCTTCCCATCCTGCCCCTGCGCCTGCCTCCAGTCCTGCCCACCCTTCTCTGTTCTCTATTTCAGTGAATAGTACTACCCTCCACTTGGTTCATCTGAAACTAGAAAACTGAGTGTTATTCTTAATCTTTCCACCTCATGGAATGGGAAAAAGCAGCTTTGACAATGAAACAGGGTGCTAACAGTGACAAGTTGAGGAGGCTTTCAAAAGCAGCACCCTATCACCTTTGTAGTACATCAGTTACTAAGTTACTATTGAAAATGGCTTCCTACACCTCACTGAGGTCCACTCATTTCTCTCCATTCCTCTGTTCCCATTCTTAGTTCAACCTCTGTCATCTCTCCTGGATTACTGCCACATCTTGACCTCCCCATCTTCGTTCCTGTCCCTTCTAACCTAATCTCCACACTGATCTTTCTAAAAAATCAAACCTGATCATGTATTTTCTGGTTTAATGCCTTCAGTGGCTGTGGCTGGCCATTGCCTTTAAGCTGAAGTTGCTCCTTAAACATGACCGTAGCCTGGTGTGCTCTGCTTCTTGTTTGCCTCATCTCCAGCCACTTCTCTAGTTCTAGCTACCCTAGACAACTCTAATTCCTACGGTGATCACTCTTCTGTGTTCTCTGGGCTTTCATACATGCCATTTCATGTGCCTGGATGATGGGTCCCTGTTTGCTTAGCTCATTCTAAGCATTCCTCATGTCTTGGATTTAAATGCCACTTCCTCTAGGAAGCATTTCTTGAACTCATAAATCTGGGCTAGATGATCTTCTCCATGCTTTCCAAACATGATGCACTTCCCCTGTCATGGAATCATCTCATGATGATTTGTAAATTGCAGTTGTCTGTATGTGCTGTTGGGTTGACTGCAACTCCTCGGGCGGTGCACGTGGCTCTCTTGTCATGGAGGTGTGTGAGCCTCCATACAGACTGCCATGAGTGATTCCATGTTTGTTGGGAGACTGGTTCTCTACAGAAGGAAACCTGCCTTTTTGCTCTCTGTCTGGGTGCATATGCAATGAGGGAAATGAGCTCCCTCATTTCCAGCTGTGGCTGTAGATTGGCATGAGAAAGGTAGCCCTGCAAATGAAGCTCAGTGCCAGCAAGGCCAGGCCAGCACCTGCAAGTAGACTGCATCAGAGTTTAATGCTAGCATAATTGCTTTCTGAACATTTTGCTACTTGTGGCTCTGGGTCTGTGGCCACAGCAAGAGACATATGCCTGGTTCTTTCAGAGGGTGGCTTTGTACTACAGATGTTGATTGGAACACAGGATGCCTTGATTGATTTTACCTTCTCTCCTTTGGCCCAGTCTGCTGCCGTTGGGTTGCTAAAGAACAATGAGATATCAGAAGGATAGAGAGAAAATAGAGAAGCAAGGATAATCTGTAATCTACAGACTAGTGAGCAAGCCTTTGAACAGTCCAGGCCACCTACTCATGAGTAAAATTACATTGTTTAACCATTTGGGAATGTCTTAGATAGTGAGTCTCTGGAATGCCACAGATACTGTACTGTAACCTCGCCCTCATTCAAAGGTGATGTCTTGACATTTTTGACGCAACAAAGAGATACAGGTAAAACTTGCATTCTTTTAACAGGAAGTGTGTAAACTTTATTTGTGTGACCTGTGTCTAGGCAAAATGCACTGCATCCTGGATAGAATATTCATGTTTGTATGATATTCTTTGGTAACTGTACCAGGAACAGTCAGGTCCTTTTATGTGAACATATTCAGAATCCCAGTTCAGGGATTTTCTTTATAAACCCTATTGTGGTAATGCCTTATATTTGTATAGAATTTTACAATTAGTCAGGTATGTGTAGATCTTAGTTTGACCTTCCAACAACTCTTGAAGTAGGTGGGGCAGGGATTGTCATCATTTTTACAAAGAGAAAATGGCAGAGCAAAAATCATATGGTTAGTAAAGGAGGGAGTCAGGACCTGAACTCAGGTCTCAAAATGCCCCATCCTGTGTTCTTTCTGTCATGCCACATGGCTTTGTGTTGAAGCTAATGTGTGTGCAAGTATGTTTCATGTATGTCGGGGACAGTTAATCCAACCTCCTCTAAGATCTGGGCCAGTTGAGAAATAGTCGGGTATGGCTCATCCTGTCAGTTTTATTATAGAGAACGCTCAGTTGAAGAATGCGGCCTGGACACATAGCTCGCATGGGCTTTCTGCTCTTTTCCTCCCTGAATTGACCTCACCCACTTACTCCCAGATCCAGCAGTAGGACAGTGGCAGGCCCCACCCCACACAGAGGCAGAGCCCCACTGTATTGCACTGAGTGCAGGAAAGGAGAGAGGGGGACTCCAGCCGGCAGCCAGAGAGAGACAAAGCAGGGTCCAGGCCACACATGAGGAATCGCTCCTTGTCTCTCAGGGACTAGTGGGTACGAGGAACTGAAAGTGGCAGAAGTCTCTCCTCAACACTTCT
Source organism: Hylobates moloch (assembly GCF_009828535.3). Taxonomy (NCBI): domain Eukaryota; kingdom Metazoa; phylum Chordata; class Mammalia; order Primates; family Hylobatidae; genus Hylobates; species Hylobates moloch. Next base: position 30,344,878 of record NW_026652293.1, on the reverse strand, counting down.
GAGAGCACAGAAGTTGCTGTTCTGTGGTTTTGTAGGAGAGGGTTGGGATGGTTCTTGAATTAATTGGCTTGGGGAGAAAAAACTGTAAGCTCCTTGAGTACAAGGATCTCTGTGTCTAACACATTCTGTCCCTTGATGTATATAGCATAGAGCTGAGCATAGATTTGTGCCCAACAAATTCTTGTTGACCAAACTGGGATCTTCACTATAACATAGAAGTAGCAAAGTATAGATATTGTTAGCGATAGCAAGACCCAATGTGTGAATGAATGGTGATTATATCTTTTACCCATGTGAAGACACACTGGCTGGCAACCAAGCCATCCTGACCATAAGACCACACTCTGGCTTTTGCAGGGAACTGTCTGCCCCAGTGACTGCTGTCTTTTCCTCTCTGCTCAGAGCTCATTTCTCATATATTCTCTTTTGAACTTATTCAAACAGCCTTTTTAAACCTGCTTACTCTCTTTCTCTTTTTTCCCCCATTTCATTGTTCATCCACTGAAGGAATTTTTTTTTCCTCTTTCTTATTCTACTCCCTGCTATATCTTTCAAACACTGTCCTCCCTTCTTCAAATGTCTGTATCTTAACTTGGTAGATAAGTAGAAGAGTAGTGCTGATGATATTCTTTCTGCATCAAGAGTAACGTTACAGTTTAATAGAGAATGAGGTTTTTTTAAAGTCTTAAAGGGCCTGGAGACCCATTTAGAAAGTTAGCATATATTTGCTTTTGTATCTTTTAATTAAGCTTTTGCTGAAGTACCAGCATTAAGAATAAATGTACTTTTTATTCAATTTTAGTTTTAATTAATAGTATAAGTACAGTACTAACACATGCCGCCAGTTTTCATTGCACACAAAATTTCCACAATGCACATCACGACAGGCCTTTATGAGCCAACTTATGGACCCAACTGCAGTTTGTCATTTTGTGGGAAAATATGTAGTTTCTGTTTTAGAATAGCCTGTCTTCTTGGTTTAATGCGTACAAGGAGATTTGTATCCTTTGTCAAGTTCCAAACTAAGCTTGGAATAGAGAGCATTTCTTTGCTTCATAAATATGATTTATGACCTTTGATGTGTTTGTCCCACAGGAAAAGCTTTTGACATCACCTATGTGCGTCTCAAGTTCCACACCAGCCGCCCTGAGAGCTTTGCCATTTACAAGCGCACACGGGAAGACGGGCCCTGGATTCCTTACCAGTACTACAGTGGTTCCTGCGAGAATACCTACTCCAAGGCAAACCGCGGCTTCATCAGGACAGGAGGGGACGAGCAGCAGGCCTTGTGTACTGATGAATTCAGTGACATTTCTCCCCTCACTGGGGGCAACGTGGCCTTTTCTACCCTGGAAGGAAGGCCCAGTGCCTATAACTTTGACAATAGCCCTGTGCTGCAGGTAAGTTCTCACAGGTTGGCCTGAAGCCAGCTAGTTCTACAACATGCGAGGTATGGGAAGATTATTGTAGCGGGGCCTGTGGTCCCACTTCTGAGGTACAGGGTCAGAGTAGAATACTTGAGCAACACAGACAGAGAGCTTGATTCTGCTTTCTGTGTACTATTAATAAGTGAAGGAAAGTAGTTTTGTTCCTGCTGGCTGGTTGATGTTTGTTCTTATGCACTTGCAGGTCTATTCTGGAATGTAAACTTTACACATTTTTTAAAAAGTCAAACAATTTTAACGTTAGTCTCTGCACCTGAGGTGGAAACATTTTCCTTCTGCCCTTTTGAAGAGAACATTTGACCTAATTACCCAGATTCCTTGGATCTTTTCTTACCTATTTTTTGATTTGACAAAATAAAATGTATTTTTTTAAATTAGCAAAGGGGAACAGTTGAAGCAAGATATTTAAGAATGCCATCTTCTTTCATTTTTACACAAGAAAATTTTGATTAGGTTTGTCTGGCACCATTGCTGATCATTAAAGAAACTCCTCATCACCTAAAAGGATGGATGTTAGTAACAGGATATTAATTTAGGTACCCATAGCATTGTACTTAAACATTGTGATAGAAATGTTTCCCTGTCTGAGAAGGATTTCTTTTTTTCTCTTGAATTCTACGTGCATATTCCTTATACACCATAATACGGAATTCTTCTGTGTTGCTCAGATTTCTGTGAACTTTTCATATGTCCTGGCTATTTGATTATGGAAAAGCTGGTGAGCCTCATGCTGTACTCAGCACTTTAACACAGAATTGGAGATGCTGCTGCATGTGGCTGAAGTCAACAACCACATGGGGATGGCCTATGTCAGTTGACTGAAACAAGAAAGTCTGATAATGGGTTTTCAAATGCTGTGTACATTATATGAAGAGCTATTGTGATTTCTAAATAGGAAATACCCCATTTTTCTAGGGTTTCTAGTTTGGATCTTCTTATTCTTTCTCACCATTATTATGTTCAGGGACTCTCTTTCTAATTGTATGGTTTTGGACAGTGGCAAAAGATAAGAATATATTTTTCTGTGGGTCCAGTTGCCCCCCTTCCATTGTATTTCTGTAAGTTGCTGGGAGAGCATGAATGTGAAAGCTGTTGGTAAACTCTGAGGTTATGGTGAGCAATGAGGGTGCTTGCCAACACCTTGCAAAAAAGTGTTTCTTGCAATGGAGATAAGTTGTGTTCAAAATAAATGGCCGAGAGAGTAGCTGATCTTGATAGATGAAAAAGCAGGGCCAGGCGCAGTGGCTCATGCCTGTAATCCCAGCACTTTGGGAGGCTGAGGCAGGTGGATCACTTGAGGTCAGGCGTTCAAAACCCACCTGGCCGACATGGTGAAACCCTGTCTCTACTAAAAATACAAAAACAAAAAAAATAGTTAGGCATGGTGGCAGATGCTTGTAATCCCAGCTACCCTGGCTGGGAGGCTGAGGCAGGAGAATCACTTGAACCCGGGAGGTGGAGGTTGCAGTGAGCAGAGATTATGCCACTGCACTCCAGCCTGGGCAACAGAGTGAGACTCCATCTCAAAAAAAAAAAAAAAAGAAGAGAAAAGGAAAAGCCGAAGACCGAATGCCCAGTGGAGAGGTGACCTACAAATACTCTTTAAGTTGATCAGCTAGCAAACATTTGCCAGACTTCTTTTTTCCTACAGCAAATTATTGCATTTTCCAGTCCTGATGAGGCAACAATAGAAAGAACAGTGTAGTCAGTAGAAAATGCAGTGATACAAAGTTGTAACTGTGGTTTTCTGGCACCTTTGCTGACTGTACACCTGGTCAGCCTGTCTTGAGCTATTTCCCCAACTGTAAGAATTGTGATGTTTGTTGCTCTTTATGCCGTAGAAACTAGTGAGACTATATGAGGTAATGAGACTATGTGTGGTAAAAATGCTATGGGTTATGACCTCGCATTTAAAAAAAATGCTGTGAGCATCTGCATAGACATGGTCAGTCAGTTTCATTATGCAGTAACATGAATTATGTGTCTCTGAATGTAAGAGCTCTGTCTCTGATATCCAGTTGCCAAGGAGGTTGAGCTAATTTGACTTTTAGCTGATCTGACAATGAGAGAGAACTCTTGCCTCTCTCCCTCTCTTCATTGCTCCCTAAACCTCCCTGCAGAAGCCGCAATCTCCCAGATGGGGAAGAAGACCCTTCTTGGTTTCACCATATTATAAGTATTACTAAGCATGTATTTATTTATGGTAATAATTTACATTTATTAAAGCACTTACTATAGCATACTACAATGTGACAAGCACTGTTCTAAGCCCTTTGATTTTCTACCTCAGTTAACCCTCACAGTAACCCTGTAAGGCAGATACTTTTATTGTCTCCATTTTACAGATGAGGAATCAGAGGCCCAGAAAGGACATAACTTGCCCCAAATCACACAGTTTAAGTGGCAGAACTGGGATTCAAAACCTGCAGGGTCTAGCTCTAGGGTCTGTTATTTAAAGATGCCCATTAGGAAAAAAAAAAATGGCTTAGCTTTTTGAGAAGCCCTTATTCAAAGACAGCTGTGATAAGGTCGAAGCCTTGTAGAAGACATAATAAGCATTAAACACAGAAATATGTTTAGCTATTTACATTACAGACGACTAAAAGATTCCTACCGTTGTGGCCATGAGTAGGAGTTGTTATTGGAGTTCCAAGTTCGGATATGATGAAATCATTGTCTCTTTTCCTTTCTAATTATACTTGAAGGCTTTGTGGAGATTAGCTTTTATGAGCTCTCCATGTTGTTCTATATGCCAGGTATTTAGTGTGGCTTAAGGCAGTGGTTCCAAATCAGAGCTGTGCCTCCCAGACTCACCTGGAGCCTTCTGAAAACATAGATGTCTGCACCTCTGCACTTGCTTGTTTTGTCTCCAAAGGTGATTTTGTTGTGCAGTCCCTAGGAAAGACTTAAAATGGAAATGCTGTCTTTGAGTGGTTATATGTAATACACCACCCCAAAACCTAATGGTTTTAGATAACTGCGATTTATGATTTCTCATGATTCTGTGTTAGCCTGGGTCACTCACCTGACAGGTCAGCTGGGGCCTGGGTCTCTGTCTCCCTGTGGTCTTTTATCATCAGGAAGCTAGACCAGGATTTACACCACAGCGGAAGTGATCTGGGAGGGTGAGTCCCTGTGCACAAGTACTTGTCAAGCCTCTGCTTATGTCACATTTGTTGATGTACCCTCGGCTGAAACCAGTCACACACCCAAGCTTAGAGTCAGCAGAGAAAGAGACTGCACTAGATGTGGGCCCTAGCAGACATGATTCACTGGGATCATTAGTATAGCATTCTACCACGCATGTAAACATCTGCCTAAAATTAGCTCAGTGTAAGAGGGCTTAGATCTCATAAAACCTAGGGAAAAACTCTACAGCCCCCATTCTTGTCCTCCGCCATTATGGTACACCTACCAACTTGATAAGTTGTGGTTTCTTCAAATTCATTCATTCACTTAGCAAATAATAGTTTGCATACCTACTGCATCCTAGGGAAATTGCAGTGGAGAAAACAGAAATTTCCTGCCCTCATGGTACTTACAGTGTGGTGGGAAGGGGAAGGTGTGTGTGGAAAAAGACAATGTAAATAAAGTGAGAGTGGGAAATAGGGAGTTGGGGAGGGGTAGTAATGTTAGATAAGATGGCCAGGGAAGGCCTCAGAGAGAAGGTGATATTGTGGGGAGGGTCAAGATAAACACAAACAACATCCTATTGGTTCAAGCCTATGTAATGATTTATTAGCGAGTACTTGGGCATCTCCCTCAGATCTGTCAGTAGGGGATTGGGTTGGCAGGGAGGAATAGATGCTGTAAAATGGGCAGGGGTGGCCAGGTGCGGTGGCTGACGCCTGTAATCCCAGCACTTTGGGAGGCCGAGGCGGGTGGATCACGAGGTCAGGAGATCGAGAACATCCTGGCTAACACAGTGAAACCCTGTCTCTACTAAAAACACAAAAAATTAGCTGGGCATGGTGGTGGGTGCCTGTAGTCCCAGCTACTCGGAAGGCTGAGGCAGGAGAATGGCGTGAACCCGGGAGGTGGAGCTTGCAGTGAGCTGAGATCGCGCCACTGCACTCCAGCCAAGGCGACAGAGCGAGACTCTGTCTCAAAAAAAAAAAAAAAAAGGTCAGGGGCAGGCAATAACCAGCATCTCTGATCCAAGTGTGGTGCCCCATGAGCTCTGAGCTGGTATCCCTTACTGGATTTGGGGTGCAGATACAGGATGGAGGGAAGGGGCATGTGTATCGAGTCCCTAATGTATGCTGCACATTATATTTTATTTAAGCCTCTCAGCAGCCTTGCAAAGAAATTAGTTATTATCCTTGTTTTTGGAGACTCCGAGTAGTAAAGTAACAAATCAAAGAAGGGAAGAGTCAAGAAGGAGAAAAATATTAGAAAATTAAAGAAGTCATTGAGTATTATAATAGATTTAGTGCTAGAAGAGGGCATAAGTTAAATGATAAGTTAGTGATTTAGAACATTTTGTCACATTTATATCATTTTCAGTCCCTCCACTTCTCTTTTATGTTTCTATTTTTGCTTCCTGACAGGAATGGGTAACTGCCACTGACATCAGAGTAACTCTTAATCGCCTGAACACTTTTGGAGATGAAGTGTTTAACGATCCCAAAGTTCTCAAGTCCTATTATTATGCGATCTCTGATTTTGCTGTGGGTGGCAGGTAAGTAAACTATTAAATTAGTCTTGAAAGTGTTTGGAGCTTTTGCATAGAGGTGAATCTAGCAACTTGTTTACAACTATGTTAATACCGTTGTTAGATATTTTCTTTAGCAAGAATAGGAGTGGCAGTCCTTCCTGTGTGATAATGCTTAGCTGGAAAGACAGACAGCAGCCTAAGATATTTTCATTGTGAGATCTTCTTGTTGTTCTGGAAACTAAGCATGTAGGTTTTCCAAAACCTTGTCAAATCCACACACTTAGTGAATTCTTATTGACAATTTAAGTGCAAAGGCACTATGAAGCACTTGAGGAAGGGTAAGACTCACCTTATCCTACTGAGAAATCCTGACCTTCTCGGATCTTACAAATGAACAGGGTAGGCAATGTATGAATATGTGAAAACTGAAATACTGGTAACCACCTGTTTTTAAAAAATAGATAAAGCAGCAGTAGAAAAGATGCCACGTATCAAGAATGATCCAAAACTGCCAGGCTAGAGAAGCAGATGGCATCTGAGCTGGGTCTTGAAAGCTTTGGATAAGGAAGGAGAGGATGCCTTGGTTGGATGCAAGAGGATGGACATGTCATAAGCAGAAGTTTAGAGACGGGAGAGTATAAACCCGTTTAACTGAAGGAAAATCTCTTATGAATTTGTAGAGTTGTAAACCAGAAAGATAGTTTCATGGCCAGAGACCTTAAATAGCAGGTGAAGAATCTTGGACTTACCTCCCCTGTGTTAGACCATGAGATCCCAAAAGCAGAGAACTTATTTTTGCTTACATTGTTTCCAGTATGGGATTGGTGCTTAGTGAAAGTTGGTGGGAACTGTACCCAGTGAGAAATCAGGCAGAATTTTTGGAGTAGGACTCTGATAAAACAGTGGGCCAGGAGGATTAATGTGCAAACAGAGTAAAAATAGTGTACAATTGAGGGAATTTATATTCCTGTTATGATGCTGGGTTAGGCAACAAATACATGACATTAAGCTGGTGGCAGCAGAATGGAAAGGAACATATAGATGCATTTTATTGTGAAGGAAACGTTACCAGGACTTCAGTCAAAGGTGCTTTTAAGATTTAGTGATCAGGAGAATGGTTGGTACCATTAACAAAATAAAGAAGATGAGCTAAACTGAAGAGTTTGGTTATACATATGTAAAATTTCAGGTCATGGGGGACATCAAAGTTTGTGCAGCAGTCAAGGATAAGAGCTTGAGAGAAGATGAGTGCTGGAGATCTAAATTTGGGACTCGTCCTGCCACACTGTCAATGATTCTGAAGTATTTTAGTGTATCAGTGAATGGTAGTTGAAGCTATGAGACTGATTGCTGTCATTAAGGAAGCAAGTGAGGGGAACATTACGACTCCATGGTGCACATTCGTATTGATGGGAATTTCTATGAGTCCTTAATTTGTTATCATACTTGCATCTAGGGGATCCTTCAGGGATTCTTGCTCCAGACAACCTCAGGGGATATTAGTCTGACTACCAAACATCCATATGGGAGTGAGGTATCTAATGTGTCTCACCACCTTTAGGTCGGAATACTTTAAAATCATTATGGCAGATAATTGCTGATGTTCATCAACTTATTTTGTGGTTTTGCGATCCTGAGAACATAAATAAAGCACTCCTTGATCTTCCCAATAACCTTATGAAATAGGCATTATCATCATCCCTGTTTTACAGGTGAGGCACAGAGGTTAAGTTACACTGGTAAGTGACAGGGAAGGGTTTCAAAGGCAGCCTGGCTTCAGAGTCCATGCTTTTCTGAACCACTACATTCTGCTCCCTCTTGACACACAGGTTTGGCTTCAGGAATTAATCCTACAGATAGCCTCAGAAATTGTTGGGGACTTTCTTTTCATGTCTGGTTAATCCCTACCCCTGTTAAGTAAAGCTACCTTGTTTAATTTTTTTTCATCCTTAAAAATTCAGACATCCATTACTTAATCTTGCTCAGTTCCTCAGTTTACACTTTTGAATGGTAAAACTTACTTCTTTGTGTACGTAGTTTTTCTGTGCGCATTTCTGGGACTTTGCAGCTGTTCCATTTTTTGGAGTGTCTCTTCTCTCCCCAGATGTAAATGTAATGGACACGCAAGTGAGTGTATGAAGAACGAATTTGATAAGCTGGTGTGTAATTGCAAACATAACACATATGGAGTAGACTGTGAAAAGTGTCTTCCTTTCTTCAATGACCGGCCGTGGAGGAGGGCAACTGCAGAAAGTGCCAGTGAATGCCTGCGTGAGTGCCCCATGGCATCAGTCTGTCAATTGTCTTGAGGACTTCCAAGGGTGGAAGAAGGAATGGGTGACTTTCTTTTATTCCTCCTTGAAAGGAAAGCTCTGAAGGGCCATGCTTGTTCTGTAATTTGAGTAGCATTCAAGTCAGAGGAAAGTCATAGATGAGGGCAATTCACTGTAAAGGCAAACTGAGGGTTTTGTGTTTCCTTCATGAACACTTGTCCCAGAGTTGGAGCAGCATCTGCAAGGTTTAGAAATTTGTTTAGATCCAAATACTGGGCCAGTGTAGTCTACTCCAGAATATGGTTTCTCTAGTCTTCTTTGTTCCCCTTTAAAATACTATTATTTTTATCAATGCTCAGGCAGCCAAAGTAATTAACATGTATCAAATATAATGAGTTCTAGGCTAAGAGGGCCATTCCAAGATTATTTCTTTTTTCTTTTCTTTTTTTTTTTTTTGAGACTGAGTCTCACTCTGTCACCTAGGCTGGAGTGAGTGATCTCAACTCACTGCAACCTCCACCTCCTGGGTTCAAGTGATTGTCCTGCCTCAGCCTCCTGAGTAGCTGGGATTACAGGTGCGTGCCACCATGCCCAACTAATTTTTGTGTTTTTAGTAGAGATGGGGTTTCACCATGTTGGCCAGGCTGGTCTCGAACTCCTGACCTCAGGTGATCCACCTGCCTCGGCCTCCTAAAGTGCTGGGATTACAGGCCGGAGCCACTGCGCCTGGCCGCACAAGATTATTTCTCAAAACTGTTTTTTCTTTATCTCACTAAAGAGTACAATGGGAAGAATTTTCCCACTTCCCCAATGGAGAGGTGGGTAGCTTTGGGAAGAAGAATAGGTCCTAGTATTCCTAGAAAAAGGTAAAATGAAAAAACTTAAAACATTGTTTATCCCTTCTTAATGTCATGGTTTATTCTGAACAGATAGAGAAAGAAATTTCAGGAGAAGGGAACCTTTTAATCATGATTTTAAAGCAGCAATAATTTTCTTATGTCCTTACAAATATTCTTTATCATATTCTGTTAAGAATAAAGAGAAAAAGAAGATACTCTTAACTTGCAGAAATTATTGGCAGAAACTGGGAACGGTGGCTCACGCCTGTAATCTCAGCACTTTGGGAGGCCTGTGGGGTTGGATACCAGCCTGGCCAACACGGTGAAACCTGTCTCTACTAAAAATACAAAAATTAGCCAGGTGTGGTGGTGCACACCTGTAATCACAGCTACTCACTTGGGAAGCTGAGGCAGGAGAATTGCTTGAACCCGGGAGGCGGAGGTTGCAGTGAGTCAAGATTGCGCCACTGCACTGCATCCTGGGCAACAAAGCGAGACTCTGTCTCAAAAAACAAAAACAAACAAACAAAAAAATTATTGGCAGAAACTCCAAGAAGGGACCACTATCTTAACTCATGACTATTTCCACAGAACTGCCTAGAGGAGATTTTCTTATTCATCTTTTCAACAAATCCTAAGATTTGCAAGTATAATTTACAGCCTCCTCTAACATTTGTAAGCACTTGCTTGACCTTCTTTAATTCCATTACTGAACTGTAATATTCAGTGTTGGAAGCTATACAATAAAGGCTGGTACAAGAATGAAATACTCCTAATATGTGGCATCTAAATAAATGGACATGTGTGCTTGAAAAGCATTCTGCTTAATAATGTCGTATTTTGAGTCTATCCAGGAAGTTACTTAAAGAACCAAACATTGCCAATTCACCTCTAGCAAATGAACTGAGTACTGTAGCTAAAGGACTTTGATGAGGAACTAAGTCAATTGGCTTTTCTCGTTGGTCCCTTCAGCACTGTGACACTTCAAAGAGTGACATTTCTGGATGTTGTGACAATACTACATTAATTGTCAGGATGCTAGGGCTAGGAAAGAGAACTACCTTCTCTCAAGGAGGGAGCCATGGCATTTGCTTTGGCTGTAGGTTGGGACAGTGTGGACAGTGGTGTTATTCTGCTTCACCGTCTCAGAACATCAGATCTTCAGGTGGGTTGGGCTTGGTGGATTGAGGGATAAGCTAGGGCGTCTTGAGGGAAGAGAAATAGCTAATGAAGGAAGGAAAAGGGCACTTTAAAACTAACTTAACAAAACTCTAATTTTTGGTGGCAATAACTCAAGTTTCTAAAAAAGTTTTCAATTATAATAGTGTACTATGAAATAACTGATCATAAGGAAGAGAGAAAAAGAACAAAAGGGGCTGGGTATGGTGGCTCACACTTGCAATCGCAGCACTTTGGGAGGCCAAGGTGGGAGACTCATTTGGGACCAACCTGGGCAATATAGTGAAACCCTGTATCTGCAAAAATAAAAAATAAAATAATTAGCCAAGCATGGTGGCATGTGCCTGTACTCCCAGCTACGTGGCAGGATGAGGCAGGACGATCACTTGAGCCTGGGAGTTTGAGACTAGCCTGAGCAACAGAGCAAGACCTTGTCTCTACAAAATTTTTTTTAAAAATTAGCTGAGTATAGTGGCACACACCTGTAGTCCCAGCTACTTGGGAGGCTAAGGCAGGAGGAGGATCACTTGAGCTCAGGAATTTGAGGCTGCAATGAGTTATGGTGACACCACTGCACTCCAGAGTGAGACCCTGTCTCCAAAAAACAAACAAATCAAAATGTGTTCATGATTTTGGTTAGAAGAAGTCTGCATTAAAAAAGAAAAATGTATTCCAAAAAAGATGTATTCGAATATTTTTTTAAAACAACATCCTGTTCGATTTGAAACCAAATAAAACTTCTTTTTATTTACTCTTCAAGATACTGTCTACATTTTGGGAAGAATCAATAACTCAGAAAAAAATCTTTTTATTATAAATATAGTAAGGAATTGTTGTGACTACAGATACTTGGTCTTGAAATATGGTTGTGCCCTGCAGGGAATATAGCTACTTAACAGATCACCCATTTGGAGTTGAGGCTTCCCTGTACATGGATTTTTCTGGAGGATCTAGATTTCTTTTTAATTCTGCTTTCATCTGTCGTGGCACTAATTTTAACCCATATGTCTCAAGTTACCCCAGTCTAGATATATAAATAATCTGGCACTTTGGAAGTTAGTGTCTTAAGGTAATTTGACTCATCTGAGGCCTAAAAAGTTAAGGTAAATTGAAGCCTGCATATAAAATGGCACTTTGTTTTTGGAGTTGATACTAGAATAAAGGCTAAAGATTCAGGAGAATTGTAATTTGACTTGACTTTTACTTGTATATGAACAATTACCTGGAGGCAGATTATTTTCTAAGTACAAGAATTCCTTGTATCTTATGATGGTGCTATTTTTTAGAGGGAGGAACATTTCTTTATCATTTGGCTATATATACCCTTTATTGACATACTCTTGGGTTTTGTTGTTGTTGGTTTTTTGTTTGTTTGTTTGTTTTTGAGACACAGTTTTAGCTCTTGTTGCCCAGGCTGGCACCCAGTGGTGTGATCTCAGCTCACTGCAACCTCTGCCTCTTGGGCTCAAGCTATTCTCTTGCCTCAGCCTGCCGAGTAGCTGGGATTACAGGCACCTGCTACCACACCCGGCTAATTTTTTGTATTTTTAGTAGAGATGGGGTTTCACCATGTTGGCCAGGCTGGTCTCGAACTCATGACCTCAGGTGATCTGCCTGCCTCAGCCTTCCAAAGTGCTGGGATTATAGGCATGAGCCACTGCACCTGGCCTTCTTGTTGTTGTTAATGAACAGTGCATCTGGTAATCATTCTTAGTCTACCGCCATCTGTCTGTCTCAGAGATGTGGGAAATTATGTTTGATTTTAAGTCTTAAAATGCTCTTCTTAAAGGTACCCAGATCTGATGTAACTCATGTGCTTTGACCGACAGCCTGTGACTGCAATGGTCGATCCCAGGAGTGCTACTTCGACTCTGAACTCTATCGTTCCACTGGCCATGGGGGCCACTGTACCAATTGCCAGGATAACACAGATGGCGCCCACTGTGAGAGGTGCCGGGAGAACTTCTTCCGCCTTGGAAACAATGAAGCCTGCTCTCCATGCCACTGTAGTCCTGTGGGTAAGTGACAGGAAGATGGATTGAAAGACAAAATGATAGTTCTGTGGACCCCCAGAAAGGAAAGCTTTGTTTCCAAGGCATTTGGACAACTAAGTGTGGAGGTGTGTACATTATTGTAACACAGAAATGAGTCAAGATCTGTCTTTACCCCACGCCTCCACCTTTTTTAACCAAGTTGAACTTTCAGATGAGTTTCTGGTGTGTAAGAGGGGGGTGGTGGCCTGAGTAATGGTTCTGCAAATAATTAGCAACAGGATCTTAGAGACAATTTGAACTTTGACTGTAAAAGGTTAACTGCTTTGTGAGTTCTTCCTTGTTAATGATTTTGTTTAGTCTAATCTCCTTAGAGTGCTGAAATATTCTTAGCATGTTGGTGTGTGTACAGAGATGCACAGCATTCTTAGTCTAGCCCATTCTTCAAGAGTTTGACCTTTATTTTTGTCATTTAGGCCTATATATACTTAAATTCTAGATATGGGCCTTAAGGGGCTGTGATCGCCCACAGAGAAGTATCTGATCTTGTGTGCAGTGTTTCATTGGGTACAAAGTGATTTTCAACATTGATGAGTAATTTCATCTTAGCATGTGTCTAGAAACTTAAAATCCCATGGCTTAAAGGGGCATGATTTTGAGAAGGTTCTGATTTAAAATTTGGTTTTTATTATCTTTGTGACCATCAGGAGATTGCATACTGGTTCTCAGGCATTGCTTTTAATTACCAGTTATCTTTCTTTAACACATTGATTTTACTTACGTATCTGGCCGAAATTTTTTTTTTATTATACTTTAAGTTTTAGGGTACATGTGCACAATGTGCAGATTTGTTACATATGTATCCATGTGCCATGTTGGTGTGCTGCACCCATTAACTCGTCATTTAGCATTAGGTATATCTCCTAATGCTGTCCCTCCGCCTCTCCCCACCCCACAACAGTTCCCGGAGTGTGATGTTCCCCTTCCTGTGTCCATGTGTTCTCATTGTTCAATTCCCACCTATGAGTAAGAACATGCAGTGTTTGGTTTTTTGTCCTTGCAATACTTTACTGGCCGAATTTTTGTTTGACAATAGGCACTTTACATTTTAGGCTCTCTGAGCACACAGTGCGATAGTTATGGCAGATGCAGCTGTAAGCCAGGAGTGATGGGGGACAAATGTGACCGTTGCCAGCCTGGATTCCATTCTCTCACTGAAGCAGGATGCAGGTAAAATATTTTCAAAGCCAGAAGAAGGGGGCAGAATCTATATATAGTCAACACATATTAATAGATCTTGTGGCTTATTGGCAGCAGGGTAAACATTTTTCCTGTAATAATTGTCAACAACACTGAGGACTAGCTGTAATGGTGAGCCGCAAGGGGTTTGGCTTGTACAGAGAGTAAGCAGAGTTTTAATGGGATGACTATCTTAAACTGAAACCAAATATAAAAATGACTTCAGGCTCACGCCCACTTTGGGAGGCCAAGGTGGCCGGATCACGAGGTCAGGAGATCAAGACCACGGTGAAACCCCGTCTCTATTAAAAATACAAAAAAAATTAGCCAGGCGTGGTGGCAGGCAGCAGTAGTCCCAGCTACTTGGGAGGCTGAGGCAGGAGAATGGTGTGAACCTGGGAGGCAGAGCTTGCAGTGAGCCGAGATCGTGCCACTGCACTCCAGCGTGGGTGACAGAGCGAGACTCTGTCTCAAAAAAAATGACTTTAGGGTCCATTTTGTTCTATGTGTATTTCTTTTTAAAAAATCTGTTGGCTGGGCGCCTGTGGCTCACGCCTGTAATCCCAGCACTTTGGGAAGCTGAGGCAGGTGGATCACGAGGTCAAGAAATCAAGACCATCCTGGCCAACATTGTGAAACCCTGTCTCGGCCGGGCGCGGTGGCTCACGCTTGTAATCCCAGCACTTTGGGAGGCCGAGGTGGGCGGATCACGAGGTCAGGAGATCGAGACCACGGTGAAACCCCGTCTCTACTAAAAATACAAAAAAATTAGCCGGGCGTGGTGGCGGGCGCCTGTAGTCCCAGCTACTCGGAGAGGCTGAGGCAGGAGAATGGCGTGAACCCGGGAGGCGGAGCTTGCAGTGAGCCGAGATTGCGCCACTGCACTCCAGCTTGGGCGACAGAGCGAGACTGTGTCTCAAAAAAATCTGTTAACATGTAAAACAAAGGGCTGACTTTAAGAGTGGAATTTTTCTCCCTTCTCTGATTGTTTTATCCATTTTTCATTGAATAGGCCATGCTCTTGTGATCCCTCTGGCAGCATAGATGAATGTAATGTTGAAACAGGAAGATGTGTTTGCAAAGACAATGTCGAAGGCTTCAATTGTGAAAGGTAGTGCATTCTTTCTCTAGCTGCATTGTGTTTTCTCTGTTACCGTATTTCAAGTGAAAAAAAGTAACTGATCGTGTCTTAATCTTTTTCAGATGCAAACCTGGATTTTTTAATCTGGAATCATCTAATCCTCGGGGTTGCACACCCTGCTTCTGCTTTGGGCATTCTTCTGTCTGTACAAATGCTGTTGGCTACAGTGTTTATTCTATCTCCTCTACCTTTCAGATTGGTAATTTAGACCTCATCCCCCAACCTGTTAGAACTGTGAGACTACACTGAAAATATTTTTAAAATTAAAATCAGTAACTATTTGAAGGCTTTTTGATGGTTGGCAACACTTTGTATTATTTAGCATGCATAGTTTTTGTAGTTTGGCCTTTTAATTTAATGAAAATGTAATTTTGGCTTTAGAATTTGTCTCAATGAATAGTGAGTACAAATGTTATATAGATAGTGATAAAGTAAAATATAGTTTGAGTGGTATAGCATATATAGGTACTGTTGTAGGATCCATTTATTCAAAAAGGTTTATTGATGCCTTTCTGTATACAAGGCGTGGTCTTACACATTTTTATGGTACATAGAGGACCTGAATTCAGGATGTTTACAGTGTAAAGTGCTTGTGTTTTCCTTCTGTACCTGCAGATGAGGATGGGTGGCGTGTGGAACAGAGAGATGGCTCTGAAGCATCTCTCGAGTGGTCCTCTGAGAGGCAAGATATCGCCGTGATCTCAGACAGCTACTTTCCTCGGTACTTCATTGCTCCTGGTAAGTAAGGCTAGAAAGCAGTCTGACGTGCTGTGTGCTTCTGTTTAATCTCAGTCTCACATTCTTGCCACCATTGTGTCTGTATTCCAGCAAAGTTCTTGGGCAAGCAGGTGCTGAGTTATGGTCAGAACCTCTCCTTCTCCTTTCGAGTGGACAGGCGAGATACTCGCCTCTCTGCAGAAGACCTTGTGCTTGAGGGAGCTGGCTTAAGAGTATCTGTACCCTTGATCGCTCAAGGCAATTCCTATCCAAGTGAGACCACTGTGAAGTATGTCTTCAGGTAAGATACCTTCTTTGTAAAATGAGACTTGATGAACATTGTGAAAGTGGTGTCTTTATTTAAGTAACTGGCCTCTAGATGTATTTTAAAGAAAACCTTCTCGGTTATTGTGGTGATTTCGTAAAAGGGAGCCTTCCTTTCTTTACCTTTATCTTTTCCAATTGTACTGTCAAACCAATAGTCTCATTTTTTATTTGATTTGATAGAGCATTGCATTGTTGGGGCATAAATGAATAAGAAATATTTCCCCAACATCCAGAATTATCCTTACAGAGGTTAATGTGGCCCTTTCTTTCTCTCCAGGCTCCATGAAGCAACAGATTACCCTTGGAGGCCTGCTCTTACCGCTTTTGAATTTCAGAGGCTCCTAAACAATTTGACCTCTATCAAGATCCGTGGGACATACAGTGAGAGAAGTAAGTTATGATATAATTTAGGAGAGTTGTTTAAAAAGATGATTGGGTAGAAAGATTCATGATCATGCAAAAGTTTCTCTTTCCTAATAATATAACACTGAGAAGTATATAACAACCACATTATACATGAATTATATATAAAGACAATGCATTTTTTAACTGCTTTCAAGGACCTGGAAAAAAATTGGTAAAATTAGTAAATAGTACTATTTACTAATTGATTACTCAATTGATCAGTAGGTCAATTGAGGTTACATTGTATATAAATAGATTTTCTAAAAAACCGAATTATAGGTTAGGTGCAGCTGCTTACACCTGTAATCCCAGCACTTTGGGAGGCTGAGGTGAGCAGATCACTTGAGGTCAGGAGTTTGAGACAAGCCTGGCCAACATGGTGAAACCCCGTCTCTATTAAAAATACAAAAACTAGCCGGGTGGGGTGGCGAAAGCCTGTAATCCCAGCTGCTTGGGTGGCTGAGGGATAAGAATCGCTTAAACCCAGGAGGCAGTGGTTGCAGTGAGCTGAGCTCATGCCACTGCATTCCAGCCTGGGCGACAGAATGAGAATCTGT
Organism: Hylobates moloch; assembly: GCF_009828535.3. Lineage (NCBI taxonomy): Eukaryota > Metazoa > Chordata > Mammalia > Primates > Hylobatidae > Hylobates > Hylobates moloch. The sequence continues at coordinate 30,328,108 of NW_026652293.1, read as the reverse complement.
CTCAGAAAAAAAAAAAAAAAATCTGATTATAATTCTACTGGCTCAAGTTGCCTCATCTTCATTTCTTTTTATTTACTGTTGTGTAATTATAATTTATAATTTGAGCCATTGGTTAAATTATTAAAAGTCATAAATTATTTAATGATTTTGTTATAATTTTAGGTGAACAAGAGTTTAAAACTTAAAATTTTTTTTTTTTGAGATGGAGTCTTGCTCTGTTACCCAGGCTGTGGTACAATAGCATGATCTTGGCTCACTGCAACCTCCACCTCCTGGTTCAAGCGATTCTCCTGCTCAGCCTCCCAAGTAGCTGGGATTACAGGCACGCCCCACCACACCCAGCTAATTTTTGTATTTTTAGTAGAGATGTGGTTTCACCATATTGGCCAAGCTGATCTCAAACTCCTGACCTCAGGTGATCCCCCCCGCCTTGGCCTCCCAAAGTGCTGGGATTACAGGCATGAGCCCCTGCACCTGGCCAAAATTTTTTTCTTAAAAAAATGTTTTAAACAAGGACCTTTTTCTCTAGCAAGGTACAGCTGTTTGGGGAGGTGGAGTTAGTGATGATGTGGTATTGGGAGAGGCATCTGCAGCTTAGATGTGTTGATTTTTGAAGTGCCTGCATGAATATCCAGATAACAATGGCTTGTAAGTAGTTAGAAATATGAATGTGGGGCTTACGAAGAGATTAGGACTAGCGATCCAGATTTAGAAGGTTGTCAACATATGGGCAATAATTTTTAAACTTGGAAATATGACAGAAAATATAGATGGGAAAGGAGGATGGAATCTTGGAAACAGTTAAGTCCATGCTCTAAGACCCGAGGACAACATGGCGAAACCCCATCTCTACTAAAAAGTACAAAAATTAGCAGAGTATGGTGGTGCATGCCTGTAGTCCCAGCTTCTCGGGAGGCTGAGGTGAGAGGATCACGTGCACTCAGGAGGTCAAGGCTGCAGTGAGCGGTAATTGTGCCACTGCACTCCAGCCTGGACAATGGAGTGTGACCCTGTCTCAAAAAAAGTAAAATAAATAAATAAGACCCAAGGGAGAAAAAGAATTTTAGGAAAGAGAAACAATTAACAAGTTTAGGAAGCTAGCATCATTGGGTTTTGGATTGGTGATTCCTTAATCATTGCTGAGTTTTTGTTTTTAAGAAGTGTTAAAACTGTCCAGGCGTGGTGACTCATGCTTGTAATTCCAGCACTTTGGGAGGCTGAGGCAGGAGGATTGCTTGAGGCTAGGTGTTCAAGACCAGCCTGGGCAACATAGCAAGATTCTCTCTATATAAATCAAAAAAATTAGCTGGGCATGGTGGCACACACCTGTGGTCTTATCTACCTCGGAGGCTGAGGGCAGGAGGATGCGTGAGCCCAAGAGGTCGAGCTCGCAGTGAGCTGTGATCATGCCGTTGCACACCAGCCTGAGTTTACAGAGTGGATCTATCTCAAAAAAAAAAAAAAAAAAAAAAGATTGGGAGGTGGTGTTGAAACTGAAAGATCACAGTGCTTTAAGAAGTAATTTGAAGTTGACTAAGTAAAATAAAGAATGTTCTGTTAAGAAGTTTGGCTATAAGGAAAAGACATGGACTATAATTTGGGAGTAGGAACAAGATTGAAAAAAGAGTATTTTTAGAATGGGGAGATTTAAGGATGTTTAGAATTGGAAGCACAGTAACCAATAAAGCCATATCTCATGACCTAACTAGGCAAGATAAACCTGTAAACATACTAAAGTAGTATATTTAGGGCAGTAATGGAGGTGTCCTTTAGCCTTAGGTGGTTAATTTTCAAATGAATTTTATAAACAGCAAATGCTATTTCATAACATGAAAAATATGCTGTAAGCATAAGACTGCAAAACACTAGAGTGGAATGGAGATTACAGGGAAATATGATGATGTTACTGAGGCCTATACCTCTCTGATAAAATGTTCCTGTTGATGCTTGTATCAGGGGCACCACTGGATTGGATGAACCATTGGTCTAAGGCAATATAAGGTTTCCTCTGATTTCTTATAGAAATGGAAAAGCATTGGGCTCTGGAGTAATTGTATACTTGTAAGAAGTAACCCTGAGTATTAGAACTTTACTTGAGAGTTTTTGTTTTTTGTTTTTTGGGGGGTTTTTTGGCTGTTTTACAGAGGGCAGAAATTATATCACCTGAGTATTACCTGTTGACAGGTTCTTCCCCTTCTGTCTTATCCTTGAACTCTGTAGTGCCTGCTTTTGTAGCAAAAGAATGAAAACACTCCTTAATGGCTGTAGACATAAACTCTTCTTTTCCCCCCACACTCTTGTTCATATCTCTTCTCAGTCCAAATGATTGTCTAATGCTTTTAATTTTTCACATTGATGGGGACTGTAAAATTCAGCAAATCTAGGGGTACATGTGTGTGTTTTAAAAAAAATAAGTTTGGGCTGGGCATGGTGGCTCAAGCCTGTAATCCCAGCACTTTGGGAGGCCAAGGTGGGCTGATCACCTAAGGTCAGGAGTTCGAGAGCAGCCTGGCCAACATGGTGAAACCCTGTCTCTTCAAAAAAAAAATACAAAAATTAGCCAGGCATGGTGGCACATGCCTGTAATCCCAGCTGCTCGGGGAGGCTGAGGCAGGAGAATTGCTTGAACCCAGGAGGCGGAGGCTGCAGTGAGTCGAGATCGCACCACTGCACTCCATCCTGGGAGACGGAATGAGACTCCATCTCAATAAATAAATATATATATATAAACAAACAAATAAATTAATAAATAAAAATTTGCTATACCACCACTCCAGATACTTAGCACTCAGTACCACATGATTGTTCTAAAGCTGTTTTCTAGTTCTCTTCTCCAGGGGGTAGACGTGGATATCCATAGTGTATCAGAGCCCAGTTAAGCTAATGGCTGATTTTCTCTGGAATTTGGGGTCTAGTTACTTTTTAGTGTTACTGACTTTACACAAGGTTTGGAAAACAAGCCATTTGGTGATTTTCTTTTCCTCACTGTACACAGGTGCTGGATATTTGGATGATGTCACCCTGGCAAGTGCGCGTCCTGGGCCTGGAGTCCCTGCAACTTGGGTAGAGTCCTGCACCTGTCCTGTGGGATATGGAGGGCAGTTTTGTGAGATGTGCCTCTCAGGTTACAGAAGAGAAACTCCTAATCTTGGACCATACAGTCCATGTGTGCTTTGCGCCTGCAATGGACACAGCGAGACCTGTGATCCTGAGACAGGTGAGATGATCTTTGGCAGCTGTTAGACCTAACTTCTCTTTAGCAATTGTGAAGAAAGTGCTCATTGTCTTATATACTTGTACACTTGCCTGTTTTCTCACACCTGCCTTCCAAATAGGTGTTTGTAACTGCAGAGACAATACGGCTGGCCCACACTGTGAGAAGTGCAGTGATGGGTACTATGGAGATTCAACTGCGGGCACCTCCTCCGATTGCCAACCCTGTCCGTGTCCTGGAGGTTCAAGTTGTGCTGTTGTCCCCAAGACAAAGGAGGTGGTGTGCACCAACTGTCCTACTGGCACCACTGGTAAGTCTGCTCGCTTCATCTGCTTTCAGTGTTCCCTTCTATAAAAAGACCTAGGGGAAATGGGCTTCGAGATTGTTTTGGATCTTTGTGTTTGGTTCCGTTTCAGTGGTTATGGTTTTCCTAATAGGAAGCTGAGGCTGGCTCACTCTCCTTGTTTCCTTCCGTTTCTCTTTTGGGTATCACCTGATTGTCTCCATCTCTCAACCAAGGGCTTTCATGTCACCTTGATCTACCGTCTCCTCTTTAGGTGATCAAATCTTGTCTTGAGGCTTCAAAAGCCTTTCTATATCTATGATAGCTAAGTTTGTATTTCCAGCCCTGACACCTCTCCTGAGCTACCTACTTGCCATTTCCACTTGGATGGTGGGCTAGAAGCCTTCTGCTTGCCTTTCCACATCCCTGTTCACCTTTCTCCACCCTGACTGAGACCTGCATGCACTGCATCAAATGTCAGGCTCCATTTGCATTCAGACAACAGAAAGCACATACGGGAGCTCACAGAGAAGGAGGAGGGTGAGGACAGAGTATTTATCCCATGGCCCCTTCTCTGTGGGGTTCTCTGGATTGATGACCTCAAATCCATCATTGATAAGCCAAATCAGCTCCTGGGAGGCCTTCTCCAAACAGCTCTTTTTACCTTTAGATTCTGCTAGCTGCCCCACCCACCACCTGAGGCCCAGGGTACGGAGCCTGTCTCAAGTGCTACACTCTTCTCGCAGTTTCCCTACACTCCGTGCTGATTTGATTGTGTCAGCCATTTTCTGCTGTGATTTTGATTCACATAGCCAAAGGAACTCAAATTTATACAAATCCAAGTTAAATATTTGATTTCCTCCCTTTTTCTTCAACCCTTTGTTTCTCCTCCAGTCTTGTTCATCTTAGTAAATATGCTGCCATTAGCCTAGTTGCTCAAGCTGAAACCTTAGGGCTTATACTTGATTCATCTTCCTTTCAAGTCCTGGAAATAGTCAGCAAATCTTACTGATGTTATCTCAGATCTGACCGCTTCTCACCACTTCCACTATCACCAACCTGATTCAAACCTCTGTTATCTCTCACCTGGGATTGCCTAATTGTTCTCCCTGCTTCACCTGCTCCCCTACAATGGATCCAATCTCAACATGAAAGCTAAAATGGTCCTTTCAAAATGTACCTCAGATTACACCACTTTTAAACCCTCCAATAGCTTTTTGATACACTAAAACCAAATCTTTTACCCTGACCTCCATGCTCCTACATGGGTTTGAACTGCTTCCATGGCTTATCTTGTTTGTCTGAAACTTTCTTCCCTTGGATATTATCCTGGCTGGTCTCTTCTCTATCTTTCCATTGCTATCCCAATGTCTCCTTCTTACAGAGGCTTTCCCTACCCACCAATATAAAGTAGCCCTCACCTTCACCCCATGCTGCTCTATTTTGTTTAAATTTTTTATGCTTATCCCTATCTGAAGTAATCTTGTTTATTTGTATGTCTGCCTATTGGTCTTCACCAACCACTGCATACGCTTCGTGAGAGCAGAGACCTTGTCCACCTTGTTCACATCATCCTAATGACCTAGAACAGTGCTGGTATATAGTAGATGTTCAGAAAATACTTGTTGAATGAATTAATAAACCTCAGATTGACCAGAAATTTGAGTCTATTTCAGGCGCTACTGGTTACAAAGATATCACAAGCCCAACTTGAACTAATCATGGTAGGAAAGTGGAAAAGGGAGGATGAGGAGCAGTGAGTTTAGTACAGTGGAAAGAGCTCTGGATTCTAGCTCTCCCTCTCTACCTGTCACTTATTTGGTTACAGGTAAATTACTTATCCTCTCTGTTCCCTGAGCTATAATATTTTTTGCGTGTGTGTGTGTGTGTGTGTGTGTGTGTGTGTGTGTGTGTGTGTTTTATTATACTTTAGGTTTTAGGGTACATGTGCACAATGTGCAGGTTTGTTACATATGTATCCATGTGCCATGTTGATTTCCTGCACCCATTAACTCGTCATTTAGCTTTAGGTATATCTCCTAATGCTATCCCTCCCCCATCCCCCAACCCCACAACAGTCCCCGGAGTGTGATGTTCCCCTTCCTGTGTCCATGAGTTCTCATTGTTCAATTCCCACCTATGAGTGAGAACATGCGGTGTTTGGTTTTTTGTCCTTGCGATAGTTTACTGAGAATGATGTTTTAAGCAGTCAGCAACTGATGATTTCTAAGTTCTCTTCTAACATGCCCTGATTCTGTACCAATTGATACTGATGAACAAGGATTAGCACATGCCTTTTACATTTTAAGAGAATGGTTCTGCTCACCCTGTTGTGTGGGAAACTTACAGTGTCAAGAGTGGCACTTCATCTCTTTTAATATCATCTGCCAAAACAACGTATACGAATATGCCATCCTTTGAGACTGGAGAGGTTTATAAACCTTGGGCTTGACTCATTTACCGAGCACTTTTAATACATGATTTGGGTTGATTGTCACAACAATTGAAGTGAAGTAGGCAGACCAAGTCCTTCCTTTCTAGTGAGGAAATAGAGATGTGCTCAAGATCATTCTGGTGGTCTGGCCCCGTGCCAGGGCTGCAGCCCAGGTCCTCTGCCCTCCACTGCACCATGTCTTCTCTCATGTGATGATCACACTAGATTACCTGTAGCCAGTGGTAATCTAGCACCAAAAATGTCTAAGGCCTTTCTTTCATAACATCAGATTGTCTCATCCCCAGGTAAGAGATGTGAGCTCTGTGATGATGGCTACTTTGGAGACCCCCTGGGTAGAAATGGCCCTGTGAGACTTTGCCGCCTGTGCCAGTGCAATGACAACATCGATCCCAACGCAGTTGGAAATTGCAATCGCTTGACAGGAGAATGCCTGAAGTGCATCTATAACACTGCTGGCTTCTATTGTGACCGGTGCAAAGACGGATTTTTTGGAAATCCCCTGGCTCCCAATCCAGCAGACAAATGCAAAGGTAATCAGCCTTTGACCAGATTCTGTCACAGCTAAATGCCCCTTTATTGTGAGAATTCTTGTGTGTCTCTTAAAATATATATAGTTGTTTAGTCCAATAGAAATACATTGTGAACCGCTTTTGTCTTTTAAAATTTTCTAGTCACCGCATTAAAAAAGTATAAAGAAGGACAGTCATGGCGGCTGACACCTGTGGTCCCGTAAAAAGAAACAGGTGAAATGAATACTAATGTATTCTATTTAATATATCCAACATAAGTAATCAATAAAAATTATTAATGAAATAGATGTTCTTTCTCATGCTAAGCCTTCAAAATCCAGTGTGTATCTCACGTTTATAGCACATTTCAATTCAGACTCGCCAGCCACATTTAAAGTGCTCAGTAGCCACATGTGACCAGCAGCTACCAACCTGGCAACACAGGTCTAAAGAATCTCTTTGGATTGTTTATATTTTAGTATTTCTCTCAGGTGATTTGTGTCTTTTGCCATCTCTGTCTTCCTGCCTTAGCCTGCAATTGCAATCCGTATGGGACAGTGAAGCAGCAGAGCAGCTGTAACCCCGTGACAGGGCAGTGTGAATGTTTGCCTCACGTGACTGGCCGGGACTGTGGTGCTTGTGACCCTGGATTCTACAATCTGCAGAGTGGGCAAGGCTGTGAGAGGTGAGACATAGGTGCCTTTGGTGAAAGTAATCTTTGCTTTTTCTGTTATAAAAAATGAATTTTTATAAGTACATTTAATAGTTGACTGTTCAGATACTACTGGAGTGCCTAATGTAGGCAAGGCATCCTTCAGGGGCAATGCTGGAGAATTGTAATAAAGCTAATGAAAGAAAGGAGTGGAGCACAGTGGCCCCAGCTGTGCCAGAATCACCTGAGCAACCTTTTAAAAGCACAAATTTCCAGGTCCTTTCTGAGGCACTTAGAATCAGACCCTTCAGGGTTGCAGCCTGGGAACTTCTGTTTTCAAAGCTGCTACTTAGTGTCCATACAGTCCTAGGTTGAAGAGCACTGGTAGCAGTTAAGTTAGGAAAAGAGGTTCTGAATAGCACTCATGAAAATTACTTGAACCTTAGGGGCTTAATAACCCTTAACATTCCATCTTAGTAACCCTTACCATTCAGTTTTCTGATACAAATTACAAATTACATCAGTGCTATACTAGAAAAAAAAAAAGTTGTGCTTAAAGTCTGTTTTTCTTGCCTGAGAAATGTCCTGTGTTCATTTTCAGGTGTGACTGCCATGCCTTGGGCTCCACCAATGGGCAGTGTGACATCCGCACCGGCCAGTGTGAGTGCCAGCCTGGCATCACCGGTCAGCACTGTGAGCGCTGTGAGGTCAACCACTTTGGGTTTGGACCTGAAGGCTGCAAACGTAAGGGGTGTTGGTGGCATACAACTCTAAGCTTCCACTAATTCCAGTTAGTGTCTTAAGGCCAGAAAAGACTTTGACAGCCTCAGTCTAGCCACTTGGCTCATAGTCAGGGCTGTACCTAAGTCATCGTAGATGCTTTATTTGCAGATCAAAGGCTTCTCTAGTTTCTTTGTATGTTTTCTTTTATAACGTTTCTGATTCTTCCTTTTTCCAATCTTTTATTTTTTCCAAGGAAGTCTTCCTTTGATTACTGAGCTTTCCCACTGTGGTTCATGAAACTTCTTTATCGATTGCATTCTTAGTGCCGATAATGAAATAGTGGAAGATTCTGTTCACAGTGTGTTTGTTGACTTGCTGTAGTTGCTTCCCACCCTTGGGGCCCTTTTGGTATGATTACGTGTAAACATCTGCTTCTCCTTGGCGTAAACACTTGCCTGGAATTGGGCCTCAGAACAGATTGGCTTTTGCTTTCTGAATTCCTTCATTTCTCCTGTGGAATGTAGCATAAGTAATTGGCTCAGTTCAGAGAACACAGTGAATAAACAAACTATAAGATAATGCAAAAGAAGTATTAGCATTTGGGTTTTCTAGTTCTTTAGAGAAATATTAAACAGTGGAGAATTGAAGGTAGAGATGAATTCTTGAAGTGCATGAAAACAGCACTGATAGTTTCATAACTTCTCTAATTACTAAGTAACCTGAAGTGTGTCCCAAAGGTTGCACGTTTTACTTTAAAGCTCATTTTGACTTTAAAAAATGTCAATTTTCTCTGCTAAACAGACATAGCCATTTAAGATCTCATAAATAGTCCTGTTTTTCAAAAAATTATAATGACAGCATAGTCAGCTTATTGTTATCAGTCTGAATTAAGAGATATACTCTTCCTTCTTTTGCTAATTATGTATTATTTTCTCCTTATTCTGCAGCCTGTGACTGTCATCCCGAGGGATCTCTTTCACTTCAGTGCAAAGATGATGGTCGCTGTGAATGCAGAGAAGGCTTTGTGGGAAGTCGCTGTGACCAGTGTGAAGAAAACTATTTCTACAATCGGTCTTGGCCTGGCTGCCAGGAATGTCCAGCTTGTTACCGGCTGGTAAAGGATAAGGTAAGCTGTCAATAGTGCATTCATTCATTCATCTAGCAGACGTCGAGTGGCAACTTACTGTGCACTAATCTCTATAGAAAAAGTGGTGAACAAGATAGATGTGGTCCCTATTCTTAAAGACTTATATTCCAGTTGGGAGGCAAATAATAAAAAATAAATAAATAAACAAAACAAACACTGAGATAAGTGCCAGGAAGAATATGAATGGAGAACAACTGGGGGAAACTACTTTATATAAGGCCTCTCTACAGAATTCATCTAAGGTGAGATCTGATGGATACAAAGGAATGAGCCAAGTGAAAAGTAATGGTAGGTTTGTTCCAGGCAGAAGGAACCTGGTGTACAGAGGCCTGAAAGCTGGAGAGTGGCTGGAGCCTGCTGAGCACGGAGGGTGTGGTCTGTTTTTTAATACTGGAGAGGTTGGTACGGACAGGTTATATGGGACCATGATGACCATAGTAAGAAGTTTAGATTTTATCCCAAATCCACTAAGAATGCATTAAAGAAACTCTTAAAATCTAGGAAATCCAGATTATATTTTAAGAGGAGCACTCTTGACTGCTGTGTGAAGAATGGTTAGGAATGGGGCTTAATAGGAAGCCTCAATTGGATTGGATAAATATGCATGTTTGGGGACAGGATAGGAAAAGAGAAGAATAAGGATGTGTCTTGGGTTTTTTGCTTAAGGTAGCTGGAGGCCTTATTTACTGAGATGGAGATTCCTCAAGGAGAATAGAGGTAAGAGGTATAATTTTGGATGTTAAGTTTGAGATACCTGTCAGAGAGCTGAGTGGAGATATCACGAAGGTAATCTGACACTCAAGGGAGAAGTCAGAGCTGAAGAATCATCAGCATGCAGTCTTTAAAGTCAAAGGAATGGCTCTGAAGGTTTTTTTTGAAGCTAGAAAAATAAACTAGCCATGTCTTCTCTTCAGAAGTAGACATGAATGGAGTGGATAGAACTACATATTCATGCAGCACACCAACATGGCACATGTATACATATGTAACAAACCTGCATGTTGTGCACATGTATCCTAAAACTTAAAGTATAATAATAATTAAAAAAAAAAAACTACATATTCATGGAGTGCCCATGATTCCTGCAGGAAGTGTGATTGAGTTCTTCAGGAATACTTGTGTGACCTACCTTTTTTCTTTCCCTTTTCTTTCTTCCTTATGTTTAGGTTGCTGATCATAGAGTGAAGCTCCAGGAATTAGAGAGTCTCATAGCAAACCTTGGAACTGGGGATGAGATGGTGACAGATCAAGCCTTTGAGGATAGACTAAAGGAAGCAGAGAGGGAAGTTATGGACCTCCTTCGTGAGGCCCAGGATGTCAAAGGTACGCCTGATTGAACAGTGCGTGACTTCTGTGAGATGGACCAATCTTTAGATGTGGCTCCTAAAGCAAGGTTATTAGTATGGTTTTATAAAATTCTTTCTCAATTTTTAAACTGCTTGTAGATTATAAATCATTTCATTTTTTAAACACTAATTCAAAAAGCAACCTGACATTTACTGCTTTAAGCTACTGTAAGCATAGGGTGATTTTCCAACAGATAAAAAACTATTCAGTATTCGAATTTCAAGCATTTTATGAATCTGTTCTATTACAAGGTGTCTAAAAATCATTAAAGGCATGCGTTTTCATAAGCTTTTTTTTTTTTTTTAAATTGAGCCAGAGTCACTCTGTTTCCCAGGCTGGAGTGCGGTGGTGCGATCTTGGCTCACTGCAACCTCCATCTCCTGGGTTCAAGTGATTCTCCTGGCTTAGCCTCCTGAGTACCTGGGACTACAGGCACATGCTTACCATGCCCGGGTAATTTTTTGTATTTTGAGTAGAGATGGTGGTTCACCATGTTAGCCAGGATGGTCTCAATCTCCTGACCTCGTGATTTGCCCGCCTTGGCCTCCCAAAGTGCTGGGATTACAGGCGTGAGCCACTGCGCCCAGCCAAAAAATTTTTACATTATCAAATAATTGAGTAACCCTCCAAGTAGGACCACCATATATAGTTAGGCAAGAATTTATAGAGTCTCACCTCTGCACATGCATTTGGTAGCCAAGTTCCAAGTTGGTTTTTTCCAAACCTGTATTCATCTTCATTGGTCTTACCTTTGACTTCTCATCTTTTTTTTCCCCACATTCCTTAGAAAATTTAGACCCCAACACCGAGCACGATGCTGAAATATGAATTGGTCAATTTACTTAATGGTTTTTATATGTTAATAAAACCTCATGATACATGAGAGTTTTAATAATAACAGACTTATATTTATCTTTTGATTTGTTAGGACCTGAGTATGAGATTTAATTTGAATGAGCATATTAATAAAGAATAATTTGAAGAACTATTAAAAAACAGATCAGTTTGAAAGAAATTACACTGATATGCTGGCGCATGGATGTGGCAGAAGAGTCTAGTTTAAAATACAAAATAAGTTTAATTTGTCATACTTCAACTTATGTTTTAAACCTGGTTTTTTCTGGGTTTTGAAAAATGTTCGGCTTTTAGGGCTGGCAGCATTTTTAACAACATTGTATATTTATGACTAAATTGCATGTGCTGGTATTAAAGCCAGTCATTCTCACCTTCATTAAACATTCCTTGGGTGTCTTCTCTTTGCCAACCACTGCATAAGAGCAGCGATATAGTGATGAGTAAGAAAGAGTTTATAGTCAAGTGGACAGATGGGCACATGGTTGGAGGTGTGATGAGTGTACATTGAAGGACCTACTGGGCGTGGTAAAGGCTGTCCAGCTATGCCAGGGGCTTTGCGGAACCTGGCAGAAAGTTGCGATGTTTAGAAGAGTAAAGACATATAGGGCCTCAGATTTCATGTGAGATGATATGATCCTCTTCAGATAATTTACAGACTTTCTTCTGCAAACCATTTTAGATGTTGACCAGAATTTGATGGATCGCTTACAGAGAGTGAATAACACTCTGTCCAGCCAAATTAGCCGTTTACAGAATATCCGGAATACCATTGAAGAGACTGGAAACTTGGCTGAACAAGCACGTGCCCATGTAGAGAACACAGAGCGGTTGATTGAAATCGCATACAGAGAACTTGAGAAAACAAAAGTCGCCGCTGCCAATGTGGTAAGTGATTGCAAACGTCTGAGGTGGGGATGGGGGAGGCCCTTGGGATTTGTAGCAAGTCTGTTACTGGCAGTGGAGTGCTTCTTCAACTAAATTGACTCCATGCATCTTTTTATGTGTCCCTAAATATGGAGCAAGAAAGCCACGTTGCTCATAGTTGGCATGAAACAGTTATTAAAAACTGGATAAAAACCAAGGGACATCTGGGTTATTTCTCTAGCTTTGTTCCTTCTATGGTACTAGGCAGTTTAATCTTCCTTTATCCTTTACTGAAAATAGAAAGAATCTGCAATCAAGGGTGCTGATATTAAATAACGATCTCTGAAAATAAGGAGAGGCATTCTTGGGGCTGGGCGCGGTGGCTCACGCCTGTAATCCCAGCACTTTGGGATGCCGAGGCGGGCGGATCACCTGAGGTCAAGAGTTGGAGACCAGCTTGACCAACATGGAGAAACCCCGTCTCTACTAAAAATACAAAATTAGCCGGGTGTGGTGGTGCATGCCTGTAATCCCAGCTACTTGGGAGGCTGAGGCAGGAGAACCACTTGAACCCAGGAGGCAGAGGTTGCGGTGAACTGAAATTATGCCATTGCACTTCTGCCTGGGCAACAAGAGTGAAACTCCATCTCAAAAAAAAAAGGAAGAGGCATTCTTTTTGCCCTCTAACAAAAATTTAGTTTTGACTCTCGCTTTATTAAATTTAAATAATTCAGTCCTTTGAGAATAAGTGATTTATTTCTTGTGCAGTCAGTCACTCAGCCAGAATCTACAGGGGACCCAAACAACATGACGCTTTTGGCAGAAGAGGCTCGAAAGCTTGCTGAACGGTAACTTCTAGATCCCTGTTTAATGGTTAAGTTGTGGCTTCCGTTATGGTGTGTGTGTGTGTGTGTGTGTGTGTGTGTGTGTGTGTGTGTGTGTGTGTGTGTGTGTTGTGTGTGTGTGTGTGTGTGTGTGTGTGTGTGTGTGTGTGTGTGTGTTGTCTTATCCCATAACCCATAAACACTTTCTACATAACCCACTTTTGCATGGTTTGGTCTCTTTTCTAAGATGTTATCAGCTGTGTATACTCTTTTCTTCCTTTTACTTTGACATTAGAATATTCACTTTGAATATTAGAATACAATGGTTTGAAGACAAATTATATTTATATATCTCAAAACCATAGTATTTTTAGATTTTTAACTTATTTAGACTGTAGTAACTGAATGAAACTAGCAGATTGTTGTTAATAAAGATTAGGCGTGGGATTTGTTTTTAACTAGATAAATGATTTCTTGCTGGCATACACAATTTTATATGTACATTACTCTCAAATAATTAAATTTAAAAGTAGTTTTCCTGAAGAATTATAAACATTTTCTCTTATAAATGTATACCAATAATTTTTTTTGGAAAATATTCTCATCTCAGTTTTAGAATGCTATTCATAAATTCAGCCCCACTGAAATGATCACAAAATTCCAAATGAATGAGGTTTTCCAATATTTGTAGAATTCTTGCCCGTGTTAGTGTATGTACATATAATAAAGTAGGCCAGGAGCAGTGGCTCGTGCCTGTAATCCCAGCACTTTGGGAGGCCAAGGCAGGTGGATCACCTAAGGTCAGGAGTTCGAGACCAGCCTGGCGAACATGGCGAAACCCATCTCTACTAAAGATACATTAGCTGGGCATGGTGTTGTATGCGTGTAATACCAGCTACTCAGGAGACTAAGGTAGGAGAATGGCTTGAACCGGGAGGCGGAGGTTGCAATAAGCCAAGATCACGCCACTGCACTCCAGCCTGGGTGACAGAGCGAGACTCCATTTCAAAAAACAATAATAATAATAATAAAGTAAGCATTACCTAAATTTTACTTATTTCCCTATCAAATGGTTGTTTCATGGCTTATTTTTTGTTTTATCTGTATAGTCATAAACAGGAAGCTGATGACATTGTTCGAGTGGCAAAGACAGCCAATGATACGTCAACTGAGGCATACAACCTGCTTTTGAGGACACTGGCAGGAGAAAATGAAACAGCATTTGAGATTGAAGAACTTAATAGGAAGTGAGTATAATTTAAAAGTGGTTTACACTCCTTCAGATGTTCTGGTAGGTAACACTAGTTCAATGAAAAATTAAATACTGGTGCATTCAGGACATACATTCATGCAGTAAGATTTCCTTTGTTAATCATGCTTTTGAAATGGCACAGTAAGTAGAGAAGGGCATGTGAAGCCACAGAGATTTGGTTTGATTCAATTACTGTAACTACAGAGAATAGTAACAAGATGAGCCATGATACTTAAAATTCTGCACAAATAAGAGAAAAAATATAATAATATAATATAGTAGAGGAAACATAATTGAACTACAAATCTTTAAAGGGTGTCTGAAATAAGAAAGTATATGGTAAACCATACATTATAGTAAAATTTTTCTTTTTTTTGTTGTTTTTGTGAGATGAAGTCTCACTCTTGTCTCCCAAGCTGAAGTGCAATGGCACGATCTCAGCTCACTGCATCCTCCGCCTCCCAGGTTCAAGCGATTCTCCTGCCTCAGCCTCCTGAGTAGCTGGGATTACAGGCGCCTGCCACCACACCCAGCTAATTTTTGTATTTTTAGTAGAGAACGGGGTTTCACTATGTTGGCCAGGCTGGTTTTGAACTCCTGACCTTAGGTGATCTGCTCACCTTAGCCTCCCAAAGTGCTGGGATTACAGGCGTGAGCCACCGTGCCCGGCCAAGCCATACGTTATAAATAGAAATGATAAAAGAAAATGTAAATATGCAAAATGTTGGTATTAAAATGCAAGCATTTTAATGTAACATTTCCTTTGAGGTTTTGGGCATATTATCACATGATCATGTTAATCTGGTTAACATTAAGATGCTAAAAGCAGCTAAGATTGTCATTAAACCACATTATTTGTGTCTTAGGTATGAACAAGCGAAGAACATCTCACAGGATCTGGAAAAACAAGCTGCCCGAGTACATGAGGAGGCCAAAAGGGCCGGTGACAAAGCTGTGGAGATCTATGCCAGCGTGGCTCAGCTGAGCCCTTTGGACTCTGAGACACTAGAGGTATGGGGGCAGCCTGTACGCACAGCCCCACCCCGTCTCTCCCCCAAGTCTATGTGAGAGCTGACTGCTCTGCACCTCCCTCTGTCCTCCCACTGACTCGCTGGTAAAGTTGAGTCTTATTTCACATACGCTAATAGAACTTACCAAGGTAGCCAGATGTGGTGGCTCATGCCTGTAATGCCAACCCTGGGAAGCTGAGGTGAGAGGATTGCTTGAGTCCAGGAGTTCAAGATCAGCCTGGTCAACATAGTGAGACCCCATCTCTTAAAAAAACAAAAACAAAAACTTAACAAGGTAAAGAATCCTGTGATTGTAAACATTAAATAGGAAAGACTACTCTAATGATATGAACAATCACTCCTAAGTCTTTAGTGCAAATCCAAATTATAATAATACATTTGAATAGCTTAAAGCAGAGTACATGTAGACATTTACTCCCAGGCTCTGTCTGGTAGAGACCTAGAGAGAAATAAGAGGGAATGGTTTAATTAAAAGACTATAGCAGGATGTTCTGAGGCAGGTAAAATATTTTGGAATTGGTAGGATTTTATTTCATATCTGTACTCTAATCATGGATCCTCACTCCAAGCTCTGTATAAATGGCGTATTTTTTTGCATTAAGCTTGAGATTTACTAAGTTTCACTTCTTATATCTGAGGTGTTGACTTGATTTTTACCATAAAGGTTTAGGTCTCTTTAGACATGTACAGATTGTCTGATTCTATATATTTAGAATTAGAAAATGGGCAGAATTAGTCTATGATGATAAAAATCAGAACAATGGCAGGCACAGTGTTGGAAAGGTGGAGTAGAGATTGGGTGGAAAGGGAGAAAAGGGAGCTTCTTGGGTGATGGAAATCTGTATCTTAATTGGGGTGCTGGTTATGCAGAAATGCATTTGTCAAAACTCATCAAACTATATGTGGATGCTGTGAACTTCAGTGGGTGTAAAGTTTATCTCATTTAAAAAAAAAGTCCATAAAATCTTGATCTGTGCAGTTCTTTTAAAAATATCATTGAGTATTAGGTGTTACAGAGTTCCTAAGCCTACCTTTTCATTAGTTTAAATGTTTTATCCAAAGTGTAGTGATCTTACTTGCTTTTCACAGAATGAAGCAAATAACATAAAGATGGAAGCTGAGAATCTGGAACATCTGATTGACCAGAAATTAAAAGATTATGAGGACCTCAGAGAAGATATGAGAGGGAAGGAACTTGAAGTCAAGAACCTTCTGGAGAAAGGCAAGACTGAACAGCAGGTTGGTTTGATTTGCAGGTCGCTTCATTTCTTGAGGCAACATTTGAACAGTCCAAGTAGGTCTGTGATGACACCCGTACTTGCAGAGACAGCAGACCACAGTGCTGAGAGAGCAGCCTAACATGTTTTATGCTGGCAAGTCTCAGGGTGGCACCTCTGGAGAGCCTTGTCTGTCCAGGAGACAGAAGGGATTTGCTTTGAGGGTTCATCCTCTCATCTGCCATGTGTTTGCAGACCGCAGACCAACTCCTAGCCCGAGCTGATGCTGCCAAGGCCCTCGCTGAAGAAGCTGCAAAGAAGGGACGGGATACCTTACAAGAAGCTAATGACATTCTCAACAACCTGAAAGGTAGAAAAAGCTGAGATAACAGGGGCAAATGCTTCCACCACTACAGTGATTTTTTTTTTAAATCATGACTTTTACCATATTTATTACTTCATCCCCAACTCCCTACTTTTTTTATGCTAAAGTATTTCAAAGGGAAATCCCAGAGCTCCTGTCATTTTATCCCTGCATACTTCAGTATGGATTTTTTTTTTTTTAAAGATGTTTTCTTATCAGGCAAACTCACATAACCAAGATGCCTATTTAGAGAACTTATATAGGTAAATGGAGATTATCTTTCATTTTCTCTGCCAGTGGCATCTGATTCTTTGTTGTTGTTTTTTTTTTCTTCACCCCAGATAGAAGAGAAATGTGACCAATTCACTGAGCAACTGTGAATTCTTGTCCGATAAAATAGTCATAGGTTCTATAAATAGAGAAGCTTTACAGGATGCTTTACAGGATACTAGTTGAAAGTATGGGCCAGGCACGGTGACCTGTAATCCCAACACTTTGGGAGGAAGGATCACTGGAGGCCAGGAGTTGAAGACCAGTTCCTCACTGGGGAATATAGTGAGACCCCATCTCTATGAAAAAAATTTTTTTTTAATTAGCCAGGCATGCTGGCACATACCTGTAGTCCTAGCTACTTGAGAGGCTGAGGTGAGAGGATCCCTTGAGCCCAGGAGGTCAAGGCTGCACTAAGCAGTGGTTGTGCCACTGCATTCCAGCCAGGGTGACAGAGTGAAACCTTGTCTCTCAAAAAAAAAAAAAAAAAGTAGTAGTTCAAAGTATGGACTCTGGTGTCAGTGGGCCTTGGTTCAAAACCCTGCACCCTGCACCACAGGTCATCTAACTTCTTTAATCCTCAATTTTCTTATAAAAATGATACAGCCTATTTTATGTCAAAGACACAAAGCTCTTAACTCAGTACCCGACACACAGTAAACACTAAATAAATTGCAGCTTTTAGTAATGGTTGAGGTAGTGGTAATGGGATGCTCAGCGCTCTGCATTTTTTTTTTTTTTTTTTTTGAGACGGAGTCTCGCTCTCTCACCCAGGCTGGAGTGCAGTGGCGCGATCTCGGCTCACTGCAAGCTCCGCCTCTCGGGTTCACGCCATTCTCCTGCCTCAGCCTCTCCGAGTAGCTGGGACTACAGGCACCCGCCACCACGCTCGGCTAATTTTTTGTATTTTTAGTAGAGACGGGGTTTCACCGTGGTCTCGATCTCCTGATCTCGTGATCCACCCGCCTCGGCCTCCCAAAGTGCTAGGATTACAAGCGTGAGCCACCGCGCCCGGCCGTGCGCTCTGCATTTTAAAGCACATTGTTCAAGTAAGAATTCTATTTCCAGAAACAGGGAACATTTCTATAACACTAACTGGGAGACCTATTCTGTAGAGATGTGTAATTTCTAAAATTTCAGCCCATGCCGTCTTCCATTTTTTACCCTGACTTCCATTGTTCATAAAACAAAATACAATTGGAACTCCCTGAAAGGCCCCCTTTTTACTTGTTGGGAGTTTAGCTCAAATGTGTCCTTGAACTCGTTTCAGATTTTGATAGGCGCGTGAACGATAACAAGACGGCCGCAGAGGAGGCGCTAAGGAAGATTCCTGCTATCAACCAGACCATCATCGAAGCCAATGAAAAGACCAGGGAAGCCCAGCAGGCCCTGGGCAATGCTGCGGCGGATGCCACAGAGGCCAAGAACAAGGCCCATGAGGCAGAGAGGATCGCGAGCGCTGTCCAAAAGGTGTGCGTTTCCTCTTCTCCAAGAGTCCCTGCCCGTGTCTTTCTCTGGTCACCTTCCAGTTTCTTTCCAGACCATCAGAGCCCTTGCAGATTTTTTTCCTGAACTTCAATAAAATTGTCTTAAACCATATTTGTCTTTTTTTTTTTTTTCTTTTGACTGGGCATGAGAGTAGGTATCCACATTGATTGAGGAGGGGGAATCAGTAAAAGGGTGCTTTACTCTAAAATTTCTCCTATGTCTCAATGTGAGGTCTGGCTTCAGAGGTCTATAGAGCCCATTCCCACAAAAAATCAGACTTTTTAAAAATAAACATTCTTCTTTGACCTAGACAGATGGTATTTATTTCAATACTATATAGTGTGCCTTATCAATATAACTTTCAAGTCCCCGTTTCAAGCATATCGCCATATGTAAGCCACTCCTAGGAGAGACTTCCCATAGCTGCCATTGCTAGGATTCTTTGTGGTCATCTTCAAGAATAATGTTTTTTAGTCTGGCTTTCTCTTATTTCAAGGTCAATCTGTTTGTTTTATTTAAAAGAGAGATTGGAGCAATTTTAGAATTAAGTATTTAAGAATCAGAGAAACCTCTTAGTTTCCTTAGAACGGTTGGCTTTTGGATTAATTATATTTTATAAAATATTTCAGGATTGTGGTCTTTTTGTACATTATGATGAACTGCCAAGAGTGAACCAAGCTAGCTTTGAATTTAAATTTTACCTCATTGAAAGCATCTAATCAATATGATGTCGTAGAAAGTGTATGCCATTAAATGTTTATCATTTGCTGTCTGTGTGACCCCAACTAAAAATGGCAATAATACAACAGAAGTTTCCAGGATTAAAGAAGAGGATACAAATGAAAGTGCTAGATAAAATACAAACTGTTATTATGTGGGTAGTAATGTCATTTTTTTTACGATTATTTATAACCCAAATTGATAATGTAAGTCATGAGGTTGTATAAATCAATATATTATTATTTCTGGATTGTATTTTTAAGACATTTTATAAATTATAAAAGGAGCGGGAGCATACTTGAGAAAAAGGAAAGCTTTTTTTTAAAAATTGCAATTTGCTTTTGTGCCTAGAATGCCACCAGCACTAAGGCAGAAGCTGAAAGAACTTTTGCAGAAGTTACAGATCTGGATAATGAGGTGAACAATATGTTGAAGCAACTACAAGAAGCAGAAAAAGAGCTAAAGAGAAAACAAGATGACGCTGACCAGGACATGATGATGGCAGGGATGGTAAGAGGTTTTGGTATATTTGCTCATTGGCAGAAAGTGAACAGTGTTTCATAATAAAGATCCCCCACTTGTTGAGAAGAGTCTTTTTTATATTGACTTCTGTTTTTCATCACATTGTCTCGTCAAGAATTGGGTTAGTAGCTTACATAGAAGACAAAGAATTTGGATCTTCTGCCAGGTATTTTTGTTGCAGAATTGTCCTGTCCCAAAGTTACTCAGTTAAAAGTAAAACATTGCTTTACACGTTTGAGGTTTTAGGACATTATAAGTATGTGTTTATATTTTTCACTGGGTAATTCATAAATGTTAATTAAAAAGGAATGCAATGAAGTTAATTCTTATTCTTGTTCTCCCAGCACCTTGCTCCTTAGAGACAAAGACAAGTTTCTTGTATATAAGAAATTTTTGAAGATGGCATTGTCTGCCACCCCACCAAAACATATGAAACTTATATCTAGTTTAATTTTTCACATTTTGTGATAATGTATATGCAAGGTACCATTTATAACAAAATTGACTTGTCAATGGATGGCCCAAGGAAGAACTAAGGTCCATGTTTCTGTTCTATGCTATATTTTGCTTTGAAAAGACTTTAATGGAGTCACAGTAGGAATATTCTTTTTCCAGTTGGGTGTAGCAATCACGGTAATGACATACACGAACTAGTGGTTACTTGCTCACTTTCAGTGGCAAGGAAGAGGCCGTCATTCACTGCTGCCAGAAAACAGTCCCTCAGTGTGGGTCATTTTCACCTTGGGATGGAAGAAAGAAGCACAAAGCCTGTTAACCTCAGTAAAGACTCTAGGGAAGTGATAAAGGAAACTATCCCTGTGCAAACACCTGATTTTATTATGCTTTTTGCAGGTGGGGGGTGGATGTTGGTTTGGATTGTCCTGATTTTCTCTGTTATGGTGTAGCTCAAGTAAAAATTCCCATAAAGGTGTCTGGGCGCAGTGGCTCACTCCTGTAATCCCAGCACTTTGGGAGGCCGAGGTGGGCGGTTCGCCTGTGGTCAGGAGTTCGAGATCAGCCTGGCCAACATGGTGAAACGCTATCTCTACTAAAAATACAAAAATTAGTTGGGCATGGTGCTGGGCGCCTGTTATCCCAGCTACATAGGAGGCTGAGGCAGGAGAATTGCTTGAACTTGGGAGGTGAAAGTTGTAATGAGCCAAGATCACTCCACCCTGGGCCACAGAGGAAGACTCCGTCTCAAAAAAAAAAAAAATTCCCATTAAAAAAATAGATGTTTCTCACATATGTTGAGCATATATGGATTTCATTTTTAATATGGTTGTAGAAACATTAGATTTAAAGCATATTGAAAAAACAGTATATTTTTTAGGAGCTTCAAAAAAGGGTTTTGGTTTAGTTAAAAGGGTGAAAGAAGATCTTTAATTATTTTGGTAAATAACTTCTAAGGAAACAAACCATCCCCACATGCAGTATCTCATTTGTATTTCTGTCAATTCTGAAAGGCCGGCATTTGGCCAGTATTATTTGAATCTGTAATGTATTTTTTAACCAGAAGAATGAAGGTTTATAGCTTCATTCTTTTGGAAGAGGAGGCTGGAGACCACAGGTTAAATGCAGGGGCAGCGCTCTTGGCTGGCCCTGGCAAGGTCCTTTCTCCCTCCTTTTACACTCGCAGACAAGCTTGTGGATGCTCAATAAGGACAGCTGCCATTTGGACAGAGATTAATCATTTATTTGTGAAGGTTTTTTCTGCCTTGCTTTCTTGTTCTTTTTAAAATCTTCGCATTGTTTTGATCCCAAAATGTTTGCGTTGTCCTGACCCAAAACTAGGAAAAACAATTATGTGGTAAGAGGCTCAAAGCCACTTACTTAAATCTCAACTAGATTTATTTGTGAGAACATCTGTTTTCTGATATTTAGACACTTCCTCTTCCATTGCTGTTTCCTATGACTCATGCACAGTTATTTGTTCAGGTTTCATGGAATTTCCCAAGTGTATTTACCTTTGTTTGGTTTTTAAAATGTAAATTGTATTGCCCCAATAAACGAGTATGTGTGTCAGGGGGACTGTGGCTGGGTCATTGCATGTGGAAGGGGAGTTTACAGAAGAGCTTTACTTAACTGAAAATTTTCAAAGAATAGGACATTTCTAATAAGTCTCTAAGAGTGTCCCGAAGGACATGTTTTGGTTCTGAAACATAGCTTCTATAATCATCCTTAAAAAATAACTTGTTTCTGCTTAATAGGCTTTACTATGAATATACCTCCATATATTATTGAGTGAGAATGTGAGAAAAGGAGATAATTTTTGAAATACAAATATAGTGAGTTAGTGAGTGTAGGCATCCTGACTGCCTAGTCATAACTTCGATGAAGTAGAAATACCAACATCCTCAATATGAAAATAAGCAGCAGCCCCACCAAAAAAAAAAAAAAGCAGTGAGAGATTTCAATTTCCTAAGTTAGAAAAGGGAAGAAAATCTGGAAATTAGATTTGTTGGGTCATTGGGAAAAAAGATTTAAAGAAGATGAAAACATAGTCAAGACTCTTTGCCTCATTTTTCCCTTACAGGCTTCACAGGCTGCTCAAGAAGCAGAGATCAATGCCAGAAAAGCGAAAAACTCTGTTACTAGCCTCCTCAGCATTATTAATGACCTCTTGGAGCAGCTGGGTACGTAGCCATAGAGTCATTTTTGTCAGTCTCTGAATCTTTTGTACTATTCTTAGGATCTGATATAGTACAGTTGACTCAAAAGCAGATGATACAGGTTTACATGAATCTCTTTTAAGTCATTAATTAAATCATTACTATTTCCTTTTGCTCTTGCTTATTTTTGAAAGCCTTATAAAATAAATGTTTGTCTTGCATGATAGGGTCTTTAAGAGCAACTTGCTTCTTTACCATACTGATTATTCGTCAGCTTTACAGTGTGACCTGAATCATGACTTTAGGCTGTGTTAATGTGACAAGTACTTACTAGGTGCCTTCTGTGGACCTTGCCGTAAATAGAACATTGTGGTCTGAGGAGTTTCTTTTTATATTTTGAAGATATATTGCCAGCTAGGGTAGCACTTATGGTCCAGTATCATTGTACAACTAAACAGTGATTTTTCTTAACTCATCTTGCTGGCAATATCTTTAAGGGATTTAAAGTAAAGGATTTCAATAGTAGAATAAAAGAACACAGGCTGGGTATGATGGCTCACACTGGTAATCCCAGTACTTTAAGAAGCTATGCAAGGAGGATAGCTTGAGGCCAGGAGTTTGAGACCAGCCTAGGCAACATAGCGAGATCTCACCTTGTCTCTTCAAAATATTTAAAAAATTAGCTGGGTGTGGTGCTACACACCTGTAGTCCTAGCTACTCGGGAGACTGAAGCAGGTGCATCACTTGAGTTTGAGGTGATAATGAGCTGTTATCGTGCCACTGCACTCCACCCTGGGCAACAGAGCGAAACCCTGTCTCAATTTAAAAAATGAAAAAGAACACTTAAAACTGGTCATGACTTTACTGCCTGGAATTCTCTTCATTTGCTAAGTAAGGACAGTCCGATAACGGGAAAGCTTTCATGCCAAAAGAGAGAAAAACCTTGATTTTTCAAGGAAATCTATGCATACGGAAACCTTCTTTTAATCCAGTTTGATAGGGTGATAGGGAGCAGGCTTCATTTTAGGACAGATGCACTTTTGTCACCAGACTCCATTATAAAGTGTCAACACTCTAGCCAGGACTCTTTGTAGCAAGGCATTATATTTTAATTTGCCAGCCTTTAAAGACTGGTGCATTTTGTTTTGGTGGGGGGCTACCGGGGTATTTTTTATCGGTCTCAAATGTCAAGAATAAGTTATGTGTCAACAGATGGATATAAAATGAAAGTAAGCTAGAAGAGAAAGCTTTTTGTGCAACAGCTAGACTTTTAACATTAGTCTGACTTGAGTTAGTATCTTTGCTTTGTTGCCTATAGGCTGTGCAAACTTGGGCAAATTATTTAACATCTGAGAATCACTGATGTAAAATGGTCTTGTGAGACTTTAATCAAGTCAAGTATGCATGAAATGCTGTCTGTTGTGTCTGCTTTTGTTTGTTATGGAAACATTTCATTTCTTTCAAAAGAACCTCTTTTTCTTGCTAAGCTTAAAGTGAAGACTTGCTGAAATTATTTCTGCATTTTACTCCTGGCCATTTTACATAGGAAAGCTCCTAATAGTGTCTAACTCCTGAAAGCAGAAAGTGACCTTCAAAACCAACCCATCTTCCCTGGAATCTCTCTAAGAGCTGAGGGATTAGGATTTTTAGAGATTTGTATATCTTTGATGGCACTAAAATGACATATAGTTTACATGTATACACCTGAAAAAGGTATTAAATGTTATCAGATGGCCCTCAAAGGTCTAGAACATGGTAGCTATGCATTTAGGAAACATTCTGCAAAAACCATTGTCTCAGAAAAAAACATCCAGCTCTATATTAATTATATGCTCAGACCCATCCCTGCTGGGTTAGGTCAGCATTTGTACTTGGTTTGCGTATTTTATACCATTGTGTGACATCAACAATCTGCAAGTCACATTTGCTGGGCTGCCTGTGCAGAGTAGCAGCTGCTGGGCCTAGAGTCTAGTGCAGGTATTTGTGAAGGGATCATTCTTACTGAATGATGTTCTCTTCTATGTACTTTCTGACCCTCCAGGGCAGCTGGATACAGTGGACCTGAATAAGCTAAACGAGATTGAAGGCACCCTAAACAAAGCCAAAGATGAAATGAAGGTCAGCGATCTTGATAGGAAAGTGTCTGACCTGGAGAATGAAGCCAAGAAGCAGGAGGCTGCCATCATGGACTATAACCGAGATATCGAGGAGATCATGAAGGACATTCGCAATCTGGAGGACATCAGGAAGACCTTACCATCTGGCTGCTTCAATACCCCGTCCATTGAAAAGCCCTAGTGTCTTTAGGGCTGGAAGGCATCATCCCTCTGACACGGAGGCAGTTGTGAGGCCACAGAGTGCCTTGACACAAAGATTACATTTTTCAGACCCCCCACTCCTCTGCTGCTGTCCATCACTGTCCTTTTGAACCAGGAAAAGTCACAAAGTTTAAAGAGAAGCAAATTAAGCATCCTGAATCGGGAACAAAGGGTTTTATCTAATAAAGTCTCTCTTCCACTCACGTTGCTACCTTACCCACACTTTCCCTTCTGATTTGCGTGAGGACGTGGCATCCTACGTTACTGTACAGTGGCATAAGCACATCGTGTGAGCCCGTGTATGCTGGGGTAGAGCAAGTAGCCCTCCCCTCTCATCGATACCAGCAGAACCTCCTCAGTCTCAGTACTCTTGTTTCTATGAAGGAAAAGTTTGGCTACTAACAGTAGCATTGTGATGGCCAGTATATCCAGTCCATGGATAAAGAAAATGCATCTGCATCTCCTGCCCCTCTTCCTTCTAAGCAAAAGGAAATAAATATCCTGTGCCAAAGGTATTGGTCATTTAGAATGTCGGTAGCCATCCATCAGTGCTTTTATCTATTATGAGTGTAGGACACTGAGCCATCCGTGGGTCAGGATGCAATTATTTATAAAAGTCTCCAGGTGAACATGGCTGAAGAAGATTTTTCTAGTATATTAATAATTGACTAGGAAGATGAACTTTTTTCAGATCTTTGGGCAGCTGATAATTTAAATCTGGATGGGCAGCTTGCACTCACCAATAGACCAAAAGACATCTTTTGATATTCTTATCAATGGAACTTACACAGAAGAAATAGGGATATGATAACCACTAAAGTTTTGTTTTCAAAATCAAACTAATTCTTACAGCTTTTTTATTAGTTAGTCTTGGAACTAGTGTTAAGTATCTGGCAGAGAACAGTTAATCCCTAAGGTCTTGACAAAACAGAAGAAAAACAAGCCTCCTCGTTCGAGTCTTTTCTAGCAAAGGGATAAAACTTAGATGGCAGCTTGTACTGTCAGAGTCCCGTGTATCCATTTGTTCTTCTGTTGGAGAGAGATGAGACATTTGACCCTTAGCTCCAGTTTTCTTCTGATGTTTCCATCTTCCAGAATCCCTCAAAACACGTTGTTTGCCAAATCCTGGTGGCAAATACTTGCACTCAGTATTTCACACAGCTGCCAACGCTATAGAGTTCCTGCACTTTGTGATTTAAATCCACTCTAAACCTTCCCTTTAAATGTAGAGGGAAGACCCTTACGTGGAGTTTCCTAGTGGGCTTCTCAACTTTTGATCCTCAGCTCTGTGGTTTTAAGACTACAGTGTGATAATTCCCTGCCACCCACCCCCTTCCTCCTACCAACCCACCTTTGAGATTCATATATAGCCTTTAACACTATGCAACTTTGTACTTTGCGTAGCAGGGGCGGGGTGGGGGGAAAGAAACTATTATCTGACACACTGGTGCTATTATTTCAAATTTATATTTTTGTGTGAATGTTTTGTGTTTTGTTTATCATGATTATAGAATAAGGAATTTATGTAAATATACTTGGTCCTATTTCTAGAATGACACTCTGTTCACTTTGCTCAATTTTTCCTCTTCACTGGCACAATGTATCTGAATACCTCCTTCCCTTCCTTCTAGAATTCTTTGGATTGTGCTTCTTCCCCACTACTTTGCTCTCTGCCTTGTGTTTGCAGCATCTCCATTCTCTAAAATTAATATGATTGCTTTCCTCCACACCCAGCCACTGTAAAGAGGTAACTTGGGTCCTCTTCCATTGCAGTCCTGATGATCCTAACCTGCAGCACGGTGGTTTTACAATGTTCCAGAGCAGGAACGCCAGGTTGACAAGCTATGGTAGGATTAGGAAAGTTTGCTGAAGAGGATCTTTGACGCCATAGTGGGACTACCCAGGAATGAGGGAGAAATGCCCTTTCTGGCAATTGTTGGAGCTGGATAGGTCAGTTTTATAAGGGAGTACTGACTGAGCACTTTTAGGGCATCAGGAACAGTGCTACTGATGGGTAGACTGGGAGAGGTGGTGTAACTTAGTTCTTGATGATCCCACTTCCCGTTTCCATCTGCTTGGGAGATACCAGAGTTTACCACAAGTGTTTTGACCTGATATACTCCTGAGCTTTCACTCTGCTGCTTCTCCCAGACCTCTTCTACTATGGCAGGAGATGTAGCGTGCTCTTGCCAAGTTTTCACATCATCGTTTCCTGGCTAGTTCATTTCATTAAGTGGCTACATCCTAACATACGCATTTGGTCAAGGTTGCAGAAGAGGACTGAAGATTGACTGCCAAGCTAGTTTGGGTGAAGTTCACTCCGGCAAGTCTCAGGCCACAATGGGGTGGTCTGGTTTGGTTTCCTTTTAACTTTCTTTTTATTATTTGCTTTTCGCCTCCACCTGTGTGGTATATTTTTTAAACAGAATTTTATTTTTTAAAATAAAAGGTTCTTTACAAGATGATACCTTGGTTACACTCCTGCAACACAGCCATTATTTTATTGTCTAGCTCCAGTTATCTGTATTTTATGTAATGTAATTGACAGGATGGCTGCTGCAGAATGCTGGTTGACACAGGGATTATTATACTGCTATTTTTCCCCGAATTTTTTTCCTTTGAATTCCAACTGTGGACCTTTTATATGTGCCTTCACTTTAGCTGTTTGCCTTAATCTCTACAGCCTTGCTTTCCAGGGTGGTTAATAAAATGCAACACTTGGCATTTTTTATGTTTTAAGAAAAACAGTATTTTATTTATAATAAAATCTGAATATTTGTAACCCTTTATATTTGGTGTGGCCTGAGTGTGGTACTGGGGACATAAGATGTTTTAAAAGGTATAATGAATGAAAAGCCATGCATAATACCTTCTTTGGATGACTTATTTTCTTGAGAACAATTCAGTATACATTATATATGTAATATGCCTCTCAAGTTGGGATACTGCAGTGTAGTCTGGAAGTTGGTGAACTTTTTCTATAAAGAGTTAGATAGTAAATGTTTTAGGCTTTGCAGGCCATGCGCCTATGGGCTGTAGTTTACTGGAACCCCAGTGTAGCCTCAATACTCAATAACAACTGACAGCCAGGCACAGTGGCTCACGCTTGTAATCCCAACACTTTAGGAGGCCAAGGTGGGCTGATCACTTAAGGTTAGGAGCTCAAGACCAGCCTGACCAACATGGTAAAACCCGGTCTCTACTAAAAATACAAAAATTAACTGAGCATGGTGGTGCATACCTATAATCCCAGCTACTCAGGAGGCTGAGGCAGGAGAATAGCTTGAACTCGGGAGGTGGAGTGCAGTGAGCTGAGATCGTGCCACTGCACTCCAGCTGAGGCAACAAAGCACGACTGTCTCAAAAAAAAAAACTATTCTTAGATTTGTTGGACATCCTGAATTAGCAGATGTATGTTAAAAGTTGTGTTTCTGTCTCTCAATACACACGTGTGTAGCTTAAGGTAGTTTCTTTAGATGATGAGAAACTCTTAAACCTATGATTTAATAAAAAGTAAGTAATGTGCTGCACTAATAGGCTAGAATCGGGTAATTTTACTAGAATTTATCTCACTCTTTCTGGAGGGAGGACCCAACTGAAGTGACCTGAGACCAGATGAGGCCTTTGGAAGCTACAGAGATAGCAGGAAGGCTTTGGGCCTGCAAAGGCCCTCCTTTTACTCTTTGATGCCCTGTTTATTGCCCTGGGTCTCCGTGGATTCCATGCCACCTTCCCAATCTTAGGAATTGTTATAACTATGATAACCTGTAAAGAAGAACCTGAGCTACTCTCATTAGACGTCCTTGGAGAAAGCTTTAGAGGGCACTAATTACTAGTACTATTACAGCTTTTTTACATGCCCTGTTTTTAACCTTTATTGAGGACCGTTTCCCCTCATTTGTAGGACTAATTCAGATGCAGCTATGTCTCCTTTATCATTACTGTCAGAGTGATGAGTGAGATTTTAAAATTTTGCTCCTATTCCATCAGTCACTTTCAGGACACCGGTTTCTCAAAAGTTGCTACTAGCATAACCTGATTCAGAATATCCCCAGAGGTTTACTCCATAAATAAATAAATGTCCTAGCCCCTTAATACACCTGAACTCATCAGCTCCGCTTCCATTAAGCTCAAAATGGAATGCCTGAAGAAGATCCAAGGCACCCAGGAAGGTGACGAGGTGGGAAAGCAGGTGGATTCATTCATAAGGTAAGGAAGGACAGGCCCGAGGAAAGATCAGATCTCTCCAGGCACATAGATTATGAAAACAGAAACAAGAGAATTACAAATGGCAGACAATTTTGTCCACACTAAGCAGGTTTAAATGAATAATAATAGGTAGAGTAAAAAATACGAAGCTTTTTAGGAAGTTATCTGTCCAAGACTCCGCTAGGGAGCTATGATCAACTATAGTGCCTTGTATTTGTATTGAGTCTCCTAGAATGACTGTGTTTGTTCTACATTAGTGAATGAATTCTAAATAATAGAAGTCAAATGCATACTTAAGAGAATTATTTTTCTTTAAATCCAATGAAAAGCCAAAAGCCCTGACTAGGAATTCAAATATTAGAAACATCAACATTTCAAAAGTTATGACACCTCCATGTCCTTGCCTTAACTCCTCTCTCTGCCTTGAATGTCCTTTCTTTCCTCTGCCCAGTACAGTAAAGCCTAAGGTCAAGGTATCACCTCCTGTGTTGGAATTGGCCAGTCCTTCTTGTGTCCACCACTTCTCCCACCTTTGCTCTGTCTTCTAGAATGGCCCTTGGACACATCTTTATAGTTAGGTGCCACTAATCTTTCCCTCCCACTTTGCTCCCACCCCCAAAGGTCAGGGTCTGTGTTATTCATGTTATCCTTGGGGCTAGGAGACATACACTAGGCACTCAGGTTGTATGATAGTGAAAAGGTAGCCTTTCTCCACCTATGCTCCCATACCTGTTACTGTTTTCCTACTGTGCACAGACAGGGAGTCTTATGGCAGTTTGTTCATGCACTGTCTCAACTAACAGCGTTCTGCTCTCTCAACATTCCCACCTAAGTATGGATTGGTCTCTTGTTTGCAGGAAGATAAGCAAAGCCACAGTCTTGCATTATATGGCACAGCACACACCACATACACTGCCATGTGGTCAGCAACTGGCTAGTGCAATCTGGTCTGCAAGGCCCATTGCCCTGTCTGCCAGCCTCAGACCCACCATTCGCAATGCAGGTTTTCCACACAGTTCCTCCTGCAGCCCAGCATTAATTTCCTTTTTCTCTAATTCCTGGAAATGATCCTAGTAAATTTCAATCAACCAATTAATTTGGTGTTTTATCTTGTTTGCATGTGCACTTTAGCAAGCCTTGTAATTAATACTGGCCATAAAGTTATTATTTATGATTAACTCAGTATAGTTTATTTCTACAAAAAGTCAAGCATCAGGCCCTTAATCAAGAATGTGACATTCTATTACACTATTGTCCCCATGAGTAAGTCCAACTCAATTTAAGTGATTTTCCATGAAACATGCCTGGTTTGAAGACAACCCTTCCATCTTCCCATCATTCTTTTCACCTTGGCTACTAACAAAAAAGAAAATCACTTGAACTTCAGACCGATGCTTTTCAGGCCCATCCCATGGTATCTGCCCTAATACAGAGATCCTTTGTCATTTAGTAACTAAATGCAGCCATCAAATTTTGTCCATGTTAATTTGGTTAATGTTAAGAATTTCTAATGCAATTCCTTTCTGAATATCCAGTGCCTTCTAGGACATTCTGTCCTAATTTTCCTTACACTTCTCTGTTGATCCCCGCCACTTTTTCCACAGATATTTCTTTCCTCCTGACCATGGTCTCTCTATGGGGGGTTACTGCAGAGTAAGCACAAATCAGCCATGAGCAGAAATGTCTGGGAGATGTGCTGTCCTAGTGTGGATTGTAAGTTCCTGGGTTGCTGAGCCAGCGTCCAAAATAAAGGCTCAGGAGGCACAGCTATGATTTCAATGATTATATGTTCAGCGTGGTCAGAGAGGTTTGTGTTACAACTTGCTGATCCTTCGTGGCTCAGACAGTCTGCTCTCGGAGCTGTCTCACTTGGGCTGACACAGGAGATCAGACCTGGCCGGAGAGAGTTTTGCCTCGTTGATTTCAGATAGGCTGCCCTCTAAGTTTCTGAAGGACTTAGGAAAGATTGGCATTATCAAGATAGCTTGTATGTTTTAAGGCACCTTCGTGATTATTTTCTTTCATTTCTCCCTCATTTGAAGAGTCTTCATTTGGCCAAGGGGGAAATTCAAAGCATGGTTTGCTGTTCTACCACCCTTACCACTGTTTTAGCACATTGCCTTACTCTCTCTCATGATTTGGATCCATTTTCCTTTTATGAAGGAAATATACTTGTATTTTATTATAAGCTGCCTCAAATCTCTTTTTTGGAGAGAGCAAGGCAGGATTTAAATATATCAGCAACTTACCCAATATTAAGGAACCACTTAGTGGCAAAATTATTACGTGGAACCTGATTGTCCTCAAGCAGCCCAGGCCACACACACCATAGAGCTCACGCTCCTCTCCTCTTCACACACCACACAGCCCACACCCCTCTCCTCCTCACACACCACACAGCCCACACCCCTCTCCTCCTCACACACCACACAGCCCACACCCCTCTCCTGCTCACACACCACACAGCCCACACCCCTCTCCTCCTCACACACCACACAGCTCACACCCCTCTCCCGCTGCCCTTGTTTCTCCCTCTCTTTCCCTTTCCCTACTTAGGCTCAAGGATAAGGCACATAAGGCTAGTTCACCTAGATAATTTTGCTTAATAAGGGAATTCACCTAGATTTTAACCCTCTTTGGAATATTTTTACACCATTTTCATTTCCCTATTCTTTTTGCTTTTTAATAACTTTACTCAGTTTTTATAATTTTCTTCTTTCAAATAAGTCCCATTGTCACAGCATTTTATAAATGATGAGATTGTTTTGTATTTTTATGAAAGACTGTTTTTCTCTTTTCTACTTTTTAAACCCTTTTATTTTGAAATAATTTTAGATTTGCAGAAGATTTACGAAGGTATTACAGACAGTTCCCATATACCCTTCACCCAGCCTCCCCCAACATTAGCATCTGACATAACTATGGTACATTTATTAAAACTAAGAAATTAAATTGATACAGTACTATTAATTAAAGTACAGTCTTTTGCCTACTTTTAAACACCTTTTTTTCTAAGGCTCCATTTTTAAAGTAATACTGGATTTTATAACAGAAAATCAGAATATTTGGCATTAATACCCAAGTTATGGGGCAACAGGAATTTGAAGTCCAAAATAATTGATTTTACTTTTATATTATGCTCAAGACTTCCCAATGTATAATATATTCATAGTTAATTTTAGATAATGACATTAAACAACTTAATAAAATAACCTTCAAGTTTTAGAAAGAGATATTAAAATATCCATCTGAATAAACATGGCATTTGCAATATGTCACAAATTTAAGTATTTATTAGATAAAGGAAATTTACTTAGAAGGATTTGTTTTTAAATTTTTTGTATTAAGACATAATTTCAGACTTATGAAAAAGTTGCAAGAGTAGTACAAAAAATTCCCATTTTTTTTTTACCCAGATGCCCCCAGTGTTTTCATGTCTTTTGTAGGGACATGGATGAAGCTGGAAACCATCATTCTCAGCAAACTATTGCAAGGACAAAAAACCAAACACCGCATGTTCTCACTCATAGGTGAGAATTGAACAATGAGAACTCATGGACACAGGAAGGGGAACATCACACTCCGGGGCCTGTTGTGGGGCAGGGGGAGGGGGGAGGGATAGCATTAGGAGATATACCTAATGTGGATGACGGGTTAATGGGTGCAGAACACCAACATGGCACATGTATACATATGTAACAAACCTGCACATTGTGCACATGTACCCTAGAACTTAAAGTATAATAAAAAAAAATATATATATGTATATATAAATTTTACTACTATTGCTTTATCCTTTCTCTCTCTGGCTCCCACGAACGGGAGGGAGAGAAAACTGTTTTAAGTTGCAGAGGTGATGCCCCTTTACCCATCATAATTCAATGTGTATCCCCTAAAGACAGAGAACTTTCTTACATAATTATAGTATAACTGTTAAAATCAAGAAATTAACATTGATACAATATTTTTAATCTACAGTCATTATTCAGATTTTACTATATGTGGTAGACAGAATAATGCCCCCTGCAAAGATGTTCACTTCTCAGTTCCTAGAATTTGTGAGTGCATTAGGTTACTGATGTAATTAAATTGTAAATCAGCTGACCTTAAAGTAGAGAGATTATCTTGGACTATCTGGGTGGGCCCCATGTAATCAAAAGGCTCTTCTAATAAGAAGAGGAAGACAGAAGCCGAGCGCGGTGGCTCACTCCTGTAATCCCAGCACTTTTGAGAGGCTGAGGTGGGTGGATCACCTGAGGTTAGGAGTTTGAAACCAGCCTGGCCAACATGGAGAAACCCCATCTCTACTAAAAATACAAAAATTATCCAGGCGTAGTGGTGTGTGCCTGCAGTCCCAGCTACTCGGAAGTCTGAGACAGGAGAATTGCTTGAACCTGGGAGGCTGAGAGCAGTAAGCCGAGATCATGCCACTGCACGCCAGCCTGCATGACAGAGCAAGACTCCATCTCAAAAGAAAAAAAAAAGAAGAGGAAGACAGAAAAGGACATCAGAGTGATACAATGTAAGAAAGACTCCACACCATTGCTGATTTGAAGGAGGAGGAAGGGAGCATGAGCCAAGGAATGTGTGGCAGCCTCTAGGAGCTGGGAAGGGCAAGGTAATGGGTCTTCCCCAGAGCCTCGACAAAGAATGCAGCTCTGCTGACACCACGATTTTAGCGCAGAGATCCCCATCTGACTTTTAACCCATAGAACCATAAAATAATAAATTTGTGTCCTTTTTTTTTTTTTTTGAGATGGAGTTTCACTCTTGTTGCCCAGGCTGGAGTGCAATGGTGTGATCTCAGCTCACAGCAACCTCTGCCTCTCGAGTTCAAGCGATTCTCCTGCCTCAGCTTCCCAAGTAGCTGGGATTACAGGTGCATACCACCATGCCTGGCTAGTTTTTGTATTTTTAGTACAGACGGGGTTTCGCCATGTTGGCCAGGCTGGTCTCGAACTCCTGATCTCAGGTGATCCACCCGCTTCGGCCCCACAAAGTGCTGGGATTACAGGCGTGAGCTACCACGCCTGGCCCTCTGTGTTCTTTTAAGCCACTAAGTTTTAGGTAATTTGTTATGACTGCCGTAGAAAACTAATACACCATTTGCCTCGATAATATATTTTATAGCAAAAGAAGATCCAAGATCATGTGTTGTGTTCAGCTGTCTTGTCTCCTTTGTTTCTTTTAGCTCCTGATCTTTCTTTGCATTTCATGACATTGACATTTTTTTAGAATGAGGGTAGTTATTTTGAAGAATGAGCCTCGATTTGCTTTGTCTGATGTTTTCTCTTGATTAGATTCAGATTATAAGCTTTTGGCAGGGAGATCACAGAAGTGATGCTGAATTCTTTTTAATAATACATTGAATCAGGAGGCACATAAGTCATTACTGGCAATGTTAACTTTGTGATTTGATTAGGGTCGTGTCTTCCAGGTCTCCGTTGTAAAGTTACTCTGTTACCTTTTGTAATAAATGTGCATTTTGTGAGAAGATATTCTGAGACTATATAAATATCCTGTTATTCCCCACATTTTTGTCCACCAGTTTTCGTATCCAGTGATGATGGCTACTAAATGGAGATTTTCAAATATATATATATATATTTTGTTGTTTTATTTTGTTTTGTTTTTGAGACGGAGTCTCGCTCTGTCGCCCAGGCTGAAGTGCAGTGGCATGATCTGGGCTCACTGCAACCTCCGCCTCCCGGTTTCAAGCAATTCTCTGCTTCAGCCTCCCAAGTAGCTGGGATTACAGGCGCCCACCCCCAAGCCCGGCTAATTTTTGTATTTTCAGTAGAGACGGGGTTTCGCCATCTTGACCAGGCTGGTCTTGAACTCCTGACCTTGTGATCCACCCGCCTCGGCCCCACAAAGTGCTGGGATTACAAGCGTGAGCCACCATGCCCAGCCTATATGGCATATATTAATTGGCATTATGCTGGAGGTAGAGCTTTTGCGTCTCCCTTATTTATTTACTTACATATTTATATTATTTTAGATTCATGGGGTCTTATTTTATTTAATGGGGTACAATATATTGTTCTTGATTTTTATTTTGATTCCTAATTGTCCCGCATTTGACCAGTGGGAGCACTTTTTATTTTGTTTTTAATTAATACATAATAATTGTACATTATTTGTGGGGTACAGAGGGAAGTTTCGATACATGTGTACAATGTATGATGATCAAATCATGGTGTTCAGCATATTCATCACCTCAAACATTCATCATTTCTTTGTGGTGAGAACATTCAGCCCCCTCTTTTCTAGTTATTTAGATATTTAGAAATATACACTATATCATTTACTAGAGTCACCCTATTGTGCTATAGAACATCAGAACTTACTCTCATCTAACTGTAATTTTGTACTCTTAACCAATCTCTCCCCAACTGCTCCTCTTCTCTCCTCTCCTCAGATTCTGGTAACCAGAATTCTACTCTATACTTTGTGAGATTATCTATTTTAGATTCCACAAACGAGTGAGATTATGCCGTATTTGTCTTTCTTTACTTGGCTTATTTCACTTAACACAGTGTCCTCCAGCTTCATCCATGTTGCCAAAAACGACAAGATTTCATTATTTTTATGGCTGAGTAGTATTCCATTGTGTATATACTGTATACCACATTTTATTTATCATTTCATTCATTGCTAGATACTTTGGTTAATTCCATATCTTGGCTATTGTGAATAGTGCTGCAACAAACATGGGAGTACAGATTTGTCTTTGACATACTGATTTTATTTCCTTAAAGTATAGCCCCAGGAGTGAGGTTGCTGGATTATGTGGTAGTTGTATTTTCAGCTTTTGAGGAATCTCCATGCTGTTTTCCATAATGGCTGTACCAATTTACATTCCTGCCAGCAGTATGTAAGGATTCCTTTTTTCCACATCCGCAACATCATTTGTTATGTTTTTGCCGTTTTGATAATTGCCATTCTAATTGGGGTGAAGTGATATCTCACTGTGGTTTTGGCTTGCATTTCCTTGATGATTAGTGAGTAGTGCATGTTTTATGTACTTGTTGGTCATTTGTATGTCTTCTTTTGAGAAATGTCTACGCAAGTCCTTTGCCATTATAAATTTTGAATTACAGTCGATCCTTGAACAATATGGGTTTGCATTGGAAACGTCGGAAAATACTTTGGAGGTATGTGGCAGTTTGAAAAAGCTCACAGATTAACTGCATAGTCTAGAAATATTTTTAAAATAAGAAAAAGTTAAGTATGTCATGAATGCATAAGATATATGTAGATACTAATCTATTTTATCATTTACTATCATAAGATATACACAAATCTGTTATAAAAAGTTAAGGCCAGGTGCAGTGGCTCACACCTGTAATCCCAGCACTTTGGGAGGCCAAGGAGGGCGGATCACCTGAGGTCAGGAGTTCAAGACCAGCCTGGCCAAAATGATAAAATCCCGTCTCTACTAAAAATACAAGCAAAATTAGCCAGGCGTGGTGGTGCATGCCTGTAATCCCAGCTGCTCGGGAGGCTGAGGCAGGAGAATCCCTTGGACCCAGGAGGCAGGGGTTGCAGTGAGCCAAGATCATACCACTGCACTCCAGCCTGGAAAACAAGAGCGAAAACTCCGTCTCAAAGAAAAAAAAAGTTGGCCGGGCGTGGTGGCTCACGCCTGTAATCCCAGCACTTTGGGAGGCCAAGGCAGGTGGATCATGAGGTCAGGAGTTCAAGACCAGCCTGGCCAAGATGGTGAAACCCCGTTTCTACTAAAAATACAAAAATTAACGGGTGCAGTGGCAGGCACCTATAATCCCAGCTACTCGGGAGGCTGAGGGAGGAGAATTGCTTGAACCCAGAGGTTGTAAGTTGAGGTGAGCAGAGATTGCACCACTGCACTCTAGCCTAGGGGACAGAGTGAGACTCCGTCTCAAACAAAAACAAAAATAAGTTAAAATTTATTACGATTTACACGCACAAACACAGGCTGTATGTGGTGCTATTTACAGTCAAGAGAAGCATAAACAAACATAAAGATGCAGTATTAAATCATAACTGCATAAAATTTACTGCAGTACATACTGTACTACTGTAATAATTTTATAGCCACCTCCTGTTGCTCTTGCTGTGAGCACAAGTGTTGTGAGTGTCTGCTTAAAACACCCTATGACACTAATCATCTCCACGTGAGCTGTTCATCTCTTCAGTAAATTGTGTATCACAGAAAAAAGTGATCTCTTGCAGTTCCCACATCTTTGTCATCATGTTTAGTGTAATACCATAAACCTTGAATAATGCCCATATGAACTGCCACTAGTGATACCGGAAGTGCTCCCAAGAAGCAAAGAAAAGTCACGATGTTACAAGAGAAAGTTGAATTGCTTGACATGTACTGTAGATCGAGGTCTGCAGCTGTAGTTGCTACCATTTCAGACAGACGATTCATCTTATAAACAGATTATATAAATTTATGGTATTGATAAATACAGTATAGTATTATAAATGTGCTTTTTATTCCTTAGGATTTTCTTAATAATGTTTTATTTTCTCTGTTGTAATCATAGAGGATATGTAACATACAAAATGTGTTAATTCACTGTTTATGTTATCATTCAGGATTTCAGTCAATAGTGGGCTGTTAGTAGTTAAGTTTGGAGGGAGTCAAAAGTTAAATGCAAATTTTTGACTGCATGGGGGTCAGCGCCCCTAACTCCTGCATTGTTTAAGGGTCAGCCATATTTGCTTTTTCGGTATTGAGTTGTTTGAGTTCCTTGTAATTTCTGGATATTAACCCCTTGTCAGATGCATATTTTTCGAAGTTTTCCTCCCATTCTGTAGGTTGTCTCTTCACTCTGCTAATTATTTCCTTTTGCTGGGAGTATCTTTTTTTTTTTTTTTTTTTTTCTTTTTGAGACAGTCTCGCTTTGTCGCCCAGGCTGGAGTGCAGTGGCGCGATCTCAGCTCACTGCAAGCTCCGCCTGCTGGGAGTATCTTTAGATTGGCTCCTGTGATCCTCTGATACCTCCCCGTCATTCTTTGAGTGTTGTTTTACTTTTGGCATATCAAGACATTGCAGTCTAATCTTGTACCTCCTTGCCTTAGTCCTGGAATCAGCTATTTCGACAAGAAGCAAACATAGGTTTCTTTAATTCTCAAAATGCCATCGACCAAGAACAACAAAAATAACAAAAAATAGGTTGCTCAAATGGATGTAAAACTCTCAAAAGTGATGCTGAAATGTTAAGGAAATAGCTTATTAGACTAATTGGCTTTAGGGGACATGGCCTTTTCCCTCCCTATAGATGATTGCTTTTTAAAAATGCATTATCAACAAATACTTTTGGAACACTTTTGGCTCTTGTAGCCTACCCTACTGGTACCTATGGGTTTTACACTGTGACAAAGGCAATTTTTTTCTATTTCATGAAACTTAAGAAGAGAAGGCAGCAAAAAATAAAACATAAAAAACAGTAGAGTAGTCACCCCGTTATCCACAAGGGATATGTTCCAAGACCCACAGTGGATGCCTGAAACCACAGATAGTACCAAACCCTATTATATACTATATTTGCAATCTGCTGAGATGGCTACTTCATGACAAAGGGGCAGGGTAGCACATACGGTGTGGGTATACTAGACGACGGGATGATGCATGTACTGGGTGGGACGAAGCAGGATGGCACAAGATTTTATCACACTACTCAGAACAACACACAACTTAAAATGAATTATACTTCTGGAATTTTTCATGTAATATTTTTGTAGCATGATTGTCTGCAGGTTAACTGAAATCACAGAAAGCAAACCCATGGATAACTGGAGACTACTATACACACAAAAATAGAGGAAGATGTATTTTCATAAAATAGAAATACATGAGCATGTTAATTTAAAAATACACAGGGAAATATATCTATATTTATATCTATCTAATCGATGTATATATAATGAATGCTCAGGACTGTTCATTATGAGAAGCCTTTGAAGGACAAATTATATTTGTATGAAAGGGTGTATTTTTAGCTGTATTGGAGAGAATATAATCTAGAAAATGAGCTTGGGGACATTGATCCAGATATGAAAATGCATGGACAGAGATTCAGTGATATGCCACTGAGAAGTTGAGTTTTTCTGGTTTTCCTTTCATCCATTCCTCTCTGTGTATTGATGTCCTGGAGGCCAAGCCCTGTGGTCTCTATTCCCAGAGAGAACTCTTATGCTCCCTATGCTCATTGTCCATGTTCTAGCGTTTGGCTGATCATTGTTGGCCACTCTTGTAATGTGATGTTGTCCTCATAAAACCAATGACGGCCAGGCACAGTGGCTCACCCCTGTAATCCCAGCACTTTGGGAGGCCAAGGCAGGTGGATCACCTGAGGTCAGGAGTTTGAGACCAGTCTGGCCAACATGGTGAAACCCCATCTCTACTAAAAATACAAAAAATTGGCCAGGCGTGGTGGCGGGCAACTGTAGTCCCAGCTACTTGGGAGGTTGAGGCAGAAGAATCACTTCAGCCTGGGAGGCGGAGGTTGCAGTGAGCAGAGATCGTGTCACTGCACTCCAGCCTGGGTGACAGAGTGAGACTCGGTCTCAAAAAACAAACAAACAAAAAACCACACACACACACAAAAACCAATGACAACATAGCAAGTTTTTGGTTATTTCAAGCTCTCGTTGCTTATTTGAGGCTTTAAAGAAGTGCCTAGTCATTAATCAGGGCCCAAAGTATAAAGATCTTACCATGTTGACATCAAAAGCATACCAATGGTAGTCTACTGGTGTCTTATTAAATTCTAAGGAAGGTCTGTCAAAAACTATTGAAGGCTTTATTATGCCCTTGCACTGACCTTTATGTGGGTTGAATATGTAATAAGACCAAGTTTGTATTTGCACGGAATTGCGGACTGCAGAACATCTCCAAGAGTGGTAGTTCTCAAAGTGAAGCTCTGGGCCCAGCAACATCTGTCTTGCCCGGGAATCTCTTAGAAAGGCATTGTCAAACCCCACCCTAGCCCGACTGAATCAGACAGTAGGGGTGGAAGGATGGAGAACAGTCTGGGTTTAATAAGTCCCTCACCCAAGTGATTCATCACACCTAATATATCTAGTAACTAGTGTACTGGTTCTTAACAATTTTCCCCCGGTGTTAGCTTTCGCCATTTGTATATCCTATGCGTCTGCATGTTGGACTCGGCCAGACATTATGTTTACTTTCAGCTGCCCTTGCTAGGAAACAGGTTGCAACCTCTTTGAATTAGGAAGAGAGAAGTTCAGAATGTGTCTGTGCTCATCACAGAGTTAGAAACAATGAATGTTAACTCTTCTCTGAGTTTCTTAAGATACTGAGATACTCTAAGTATTATATAAACATTGACTTGGTTAATTAATCAAGATGTTCCATCTATGGAGGACAAAAGCCTTCTGAAAAACTAGGTGGAGAGTGATACAACTGATACTGATTTTTAAAAACTTAAGTATTTTAGTTCCCATTGTTTTCTCTACTTTTCACAAGATTTTCTAAATGCCAATTTTTTTTTTTTTTTTTTTTTTTTTGAGACGGAGTCTCCCTCTGTCACACAGGTTGGAGTGCAGTGGCCCAATCTTGGCTCACTGCAGCCTCTGCCTCCTGGGTTCCAGTGATTCTCCTGCTTCAGTCTCCTGGGCAGCTGGGATTACAGGCCTAAATGGCAATTTCTCTTCATAGATGTGAACAGGCTGAGAGATGGTGGAATGGACTGGGCTTCCTGGGGTTCATCATTACTCTCTACTGCTAGGACTTGGCACGTTTGTTCTGCATGGTTTCATGAGCATAAAATAAAAACGAGCCAAGTCTTTTAACGTGGGAGATGCATTTGAAATCGGACAACCAGTAAATATATCTAAAGACATCAAAACAAGTTCAAGTAAACCTTAGGCCCTACTGAGTGGCGGCCACTGTTCGTGGACAATTTAGGTGTGTGACCTCAGGTTAAATCTCTCAACCTTGCCTGTGTTTCCTGTAAATGGGAACAACACTACCTTATAAAGTACTTCACGTAAATGGGTAAGTATATGAAACAGTATACAAAATTTAGTATAGTCATGGCAAACTCAGTTTTTGTGGGGCCTGAAGCTTGTACAATTTGGAAGTCCTCTTTAAAAAAAAAAAAAAAAGAATATAGGATTTCAAAAGCAAGCACAGGGCTGGGAAGGGGTCCCTGAGCCCTGCTCTCCTCGCACAGGAAATCCACCTTTGTGCAGTTACTCTGTTTATTTTAAGCCAGGGGAGAGCAGAGCAATTGCTTCCTTCATGTGGAGGTGTCCATCGGTGGCTCCGTCACTGGGCGTGTGCATGACTGTACTTCCCTCTGCCGCAGACA
The DNA here is from genome assembly GCF_009828535.3 of Hylobates moloch. Lineage (NCBI taxonomy): Eukaryota > Metazoa > Chordata > Mammalia > Primates > Hylobatidae > Hylobates > Hylobates moloch. The sequence goes on along the minus strand of NW_026652293.1, from coordinate 30,286,899 downwards.
CCTCAGCCACCGTCTAGCCAGGCGAACCTGTTTGGTGTGCTCACTGCATGATGAAGGCGGGTGTGGCTCCCAGGGGGAGTGTCCCGCCTCCAGAACATGGCTAGAGGCTACAGAATCAGACTTTTGCCAAAGGAAGAAAGAGCGCCTGAGTCATGTGTTCACCGGGCGACTACGAATGGCTTGACTGGGTGGAGCCTTCACTATCTTTTTAGTTAAGCCTTTTAGTCTCAAAATGGAAGAGACAAAGCTCAGTTCTTAAAGATCACTTCTTTGTTTTTTTTCTTTTTTTTTGAGACGGAGTCTTGCTGTGTCGCCCAGGCCGGAGTGCAGTGGCACGATCTCGGCTTACTGCAAACTCCGCCTCCCAGGTTCACGCCTTTCTCCTGCCTCAGCCTCCCGAGTAGCTGGGACTACAGGCGCCCGCCACCTCGCCTAGCTAATTTTTTTTTTTGTATTTTTAGTAGAGACGGGGTTTCACCATGTTAGCCAGGATGCTCTCCATCTCCTGACCTCACGATCCGCCCGCCTGGACCTCCCAAAGTGCTGGGATTACAGGCGTGAGCCACCACGCCCGGCCAAGATCACTTCTTAAAAGAGAATTCTATCCGCCTCCATCCTCATCAAATTGCATATCAGAAATGGTAGTTTTGGGGTTGTTCTCAGACCCGAGCCTGCTCCAAACAGAACACAAACTGAACAGCAAGGACATAGACCGTGACTTTTCAGCCAGGACTTGGTGCTAGGTTTATTTTTATGAAAACAAAACAAAACAGCAACAACAACCAAAACAATGCTATTTCAGTAAGTTGAAAGATCTAAACTCTTTTTTTTTTTTTTTTTTTTGAGACCGAGTCTCACTCTGTCGCTCAGGCTGGAGTGCAGTGGCGCGATCCCAGCCGACTGCAACCTCTATCTCCCAGGTTCAAGCGATTCTCCTGCCTCAGCCTCCTGAGTAACTGGGACTACAGGCACCCGCCACCATGCCTGGCTAATTTTTGTATTTTTAGTAGAGACGGGGTTTCACCATGTTAGCCAGGATGGTCTTGATCTCCTGACCTCATGATCCGCCCACCTTGGCCCCCCAAAGTGCTGGGATTACAGGCGTGAGCCACCACGCCCAGCCAGGGGAGAAAGTTCTATGAAGAAAAATAAAGCTGGGAAGAGAGAGAGAACATCTTTGGGGGCAGGGTGAGCTTGTAAATGTATACAAGATGGCAGAGAAAGCCTCTTTAAGAAAATGGCATTTAATTGAAGACTGGACCCACATAGATATCTAGAGAAAGCACATTCTAAGCAGAGGCACCAGCAAGGGCAAAGGTCCTGCAGTGGAAGAGGTCCTGTGGCTGGGGCTGTGTGAGAAGGAGGACAGTGAGACCCATGGGGTGGGAGGTGGGGCAGGACACATAGTACTGGCTTTTGAGGCCATTCCAAAGACTTTGGCTTTTACTCAGAATGAGATAGAATGCCACTGGATGCCTCTATAACAAGGAATGACATGACCTGAGTCACACTATAATAGGAATTTCCTGGCAGTTGTGTTAAGGTAGACCAAAGTGGGACAAGGGCAAAAGTAGGGAGAGGAGATGGGATGCAATGACAATAATCCATGCAAAAGACAAGGGGGGCTTGAATCAACGTGATTACAGTGGAGGTTGATGAGAAGTGATCCAATTCTGATTATGATCTGAAGGTAGATTAAGACAGCAAGATTTGCTGTGAAAGAAAAGAGTCAAGAATGACTTCAAGATTCTTGGACTGAACAAGGGTATGGAAGACTGAGGCAGAAGAGGTCTAGGGGGACAGAACATCAGGAGTTCAGCTCTGCATGTATTACACTGGTGATATTAATTACCCATCTAAATGGAGATTTCGATTATGCAGTTAGGTACCTGAGCATAGTGTTCAGGACAGCTGTGCAAGCAGGCTGAAGACATAAATTTGAAAGTCATCAGCATATATGCTTAAAGCTTTGAAACTAAGTGGGAAAATCAAAAGAGTGAGCATAGACATAAAAGAGATTCAAGGCCTGAGCTTCCAGTGGCTTCTTCCACATTAAGGGGCACTTCTATGTTAAGAGGTCGAGAGAAAAGGATTCAGCAAAGTAGACTGAGAAGGAGATGCCTCATGGAGAAAAGCCTTACGAGCACAATGTCTTGGAAACCAAGAAAAGAAAATGTTTTAAGGAGAAAGAAATGATCAGTTATGTTAAATGATGCTGTCAGAGCCAAGAAGATTATGGCTGAGAATTGGCCATTGAGTTTACAACATGGAAGGCCCTGGAGACCTGGGTATAGGCAGTTTCATTGGAAAAATGGAGGCAAAAACCTAATTGCCATGGAGAGATTTCTTGAAACCTAATTGCAGTAGTTTCAAGAGAGACTAGGAGAACAGAAACTGGGGAGAGTATTAACAACTTTTGTATTGCTCTAAAGGGGAGCAGAAAAATAGGGCAGAAGCTAAAGTATAGCATGGGTTCAAGGCAGTTGTTTTGTTTTTTTGAGATGGGAAAAACCAAGAGCATGTTTGTAGGCAGGCAGAAAGAAAAAAACCAACGACGCAGGTAGAGAATCCCTGAGTGCGGTCCTTGATGAGGGCAAGGGAAGAACCCTCCTGTTGGCCTGAGATGGGATATGTGATGGTGGGGAGGGTAGGCAAATTGTGGGATGTGGCTGTAGAAGTATGTGGTAGAAGTTCTCTTCTGAGTACTTCTTTTTTTTTTTTTTTTTTGAGACAGAGTCTCGCTCTGTCGCCCAGGCTGGAGTGCAGTGGCACAATCTCGGCTCACTGCAAGCTCCGCCTCCCGGGTTCAAGCCATTCTCCTGCCTCAGCCTCTCCGAGTAGCTGGGACTACAGGCGCCCGCCACCATGCCTGACTAATTTTTTGTATTTTTTAGTAGAGACAGGGTTTCACCGTGGTCTCGATCTCCTGACCTCGTGATCCGCCCGCCTCGGCCTCCCAAAGTGCTGGGATTACAAGTGTAAGCCACCGCGCCCGGCCCTGAGTACTTCTGTTTTTTTGTGTGTCTTAGGAAATAAATCATTAGCAGAGTGACATGAGGGAGGAAGAGTGGAAGGTTTGAAGAAAAAGGAAAAGTGTGAAACGGTCTTTGAGGAGAACAGAAGAGCCAATGGACTGGGGAAATGGATCTGATGGCCAGGTAGTATTAAGAACTCCTTGAAGTTAATGAACATGAATTCAAAGTGAGGTGGTAAGTTGTGGGTGTGTGTGAAGGACGGACTCTAATGACTGACCATGGAATTTAAAATGGGTTAGGAGGGCTATGATGGTAAAGGAAGGTGGGAGAAGTGCAAAGGTGGCAGGTTCAATGGATCGTAGGCTCCAGAGGGTTGAGATATTATTAAAGTCTGGGCACTCGAGAGACTGAGCTTCAAGAATCAAAGGTGGTGATTAGAGATGGGGGTGCTTGAAACTGAGGTTGTGGAAGAAGTACAGGTGATTGAAATGGCACCATCTAGATGTGATCACAGTAGTGAGTAGCTGAAGTAGGTGTTTTACTACAGAATTTATTTGGTTAAGTAATCACACTTTTCTCTCTTTCAATCCTGTCCCAGTTGAAGCCACTTCAGTACATTGTCCTGAAGTTTTATTTCTCAAATAAAGCCTAATGAAATATTTATTCACTTTGTCAGCCCATAGGCCATGAATGACACATCGTGACTCATGGATGCCCTGGCTCTTTGCATCCTGCACACAGACACATGATGGACACTTGATGAGACTCCCTGATACAAAAGGGTGGGTTTGAGTCCCACATGAACACTAGCATATGTGCTTGGGGTTGATGAGGTACACTTGAGTAATTTTTGTAAAGCCAATGGTTTAGATAGGGATATCTGATTTACTCTAACCAAATATCAGATTACTGTATTTCCTTTCGTGGTTGCATGTGCATTCTGCAAACTAGCTTTCTTTTAGTGTACCTCTGCAGGCAAAGAATTTGGAAACTACATACCTATAAAACATTAATCAAAGCCCTTAGATTGACTGGATCCCACCCCCACTCCCCTCACTGAGCAATTGAGTTAATTAAAAGAAAAATATCTCAAGAAAATAACCTCATATCAATAATCTCATTTAAAAAAAAAAACAAAGATTTCCAAAATTTCCAAGTGAGCAAAGGGTGAGCAAAACTTTGACTTATACTGTCTGTATTAACTATAGTGCTGAATAAAAATAATGGTTAAGAATGAACGAGATCCAAAATCTTCCAGAAAGATCATAATAATCACGCTTTAGATAGTGGGTGACACATTGAGGACACCTAATTTGTTAAATGAAGGTGTGAGTGTGCCTAATCTGGAAATGAAGTGCCATACTTCAGAAAAATACTGTTAGCAGGGGTATAGTTGGCCAGAAACCACTTGCAACCCCAGCATCTTCTTCCCTGAACTTTCTGTGTGATGAAGGCAGTTCTCCATTTGCTGCATTTATAGGAAATGGGGAAACTGAGGAGGCTCTGAAATGGCCATGATAATTCTTTTTAAGAATCTTCACCACAATTACACTGGAGCTGTTCAAGGACTTTTTTCCTTCTGCTCATTTTAATGGCCTGAGATAACAGATCAAAATGAAGGCCTGTCCTCAGATGTGTGTGAAAGCACAGAAGAACAGGATAAGACAGGAATCAAGGCCTCTACCACTGGGGAATGCAGGTTGCTATATACCAGGCAATGGGTGGGTTTCCAAGAAGATGTGTCAGAGCCATGGAATGCTGCAACTGGGCTGTGCCCGACCCAAGGTGGGGGCGGGTGCAAGGAACCTGCTGGCACATTAGAGGTCTTTCCTTCTGGAGGCAAACTTTGGAGAAATGTACAACACTAGCCTATGTCTGTAAGTTCATGCTTTGGGAACAAAGTTTGAATTGCTTTCAGAGAAAAAAAATATACTGATGGAGTGAAGATAATGGTGGCTAATTTTGATCTGACCAAACAGATGTAAAAACTACAGGCTGATCCAACAATAATCTTCTCCCATTTTCTTTCAAATGAGCAACCCCAAAGCATATGCTTTTTAGTTTTACAAAGAAGGAGTCTCTCCAAGGAAAAGTTCAAGTGGATTTTTGGTTAGCCAGCAAATTATTCTAAGTAAGACATGGCTTTTATTCTAAAAATAATAATAATAATAATAATAATAAAAGGGTGTGTGTATGTGTGTGATTTTTAAGAGCATGTTAATGCTAGGACAGTCTGAACATGTGTGTCTTAGGAGAGGCATGTTTTAGGAGATTGCCTCCTTTTGGAGGAGGGGCAAGATGCATGCCTGCAAAGGGTGCCCAGTGGCCTGGAACACCGAAAGCACATTCTCAGGGCATGCAGAGGTAACTGGTTGAAACTTGCCAAAGGATGCTTTTCCATTTGGCTCACAGCAATTCATTTATATTGGTTTTGACCATCCCACTCATTTTATTTTTAAGTCCTTATTCATTTTCGGGCCTTTCCGTATAGGGTTAGCAAGGAATTACTAATTCCGGATCTGCCCACTGTGACACTCAACTAGAAGATTAAGTCAGGTTTTAGAAACCTTGTTTTTGTCATATTTCCCCCATGCCCAGGCTTAAGAACACTCCAAATACTAATACTTAATTACAGAAAATTCCATCGATTTGAGGGAATTGGCTTTAGACTATTTTTTAGTTGGTGTTCAGTGAAAATAAAATAATTCATTCAAGCAAAGACTAGATAGGAAAAATTACTTGAGGAGAAAAGACAAATCTCCCGTACAGAAGAACTACAAATGATTTATGTAGATATTCTGCCCTCAAGGAGGTGCAGGATAACTCACACTCCTTAAGTGTGGGCAGCACATAGCGACTTCCTCTCAGAGCACAGTATTGAAAAGGGCGGGGAGAGTTACCATGGGCAACACGACAAACTCTACTTCACCCAGGGGCTCCAGGGTAACCCCAACAGTGAGAAGTCACGCTGACAGCGTGTACTCTTGACACAATGAAATGTGTCAATGAAATGAAATGAAATGAAATGAAATGAAATGAAATGAAAATGGCACTTGCCTCTGTGGTCTTCCTCGCCAAAACCAGTAACCCCGTTCTATTATAATCATGAGAAAAACATCAGACAAACCTCAATTGAGGATGTTCTACAAAACGCCTGCCCATTACTCCTCCAAACTATCAAGGCCGTCAAAAATACGGACAGTCTGAGAAACTGTCACAGCCACGAGGAGTCTAAGGTGACAACCAAGTGTAATGTGATATCCTGGATGGAACCCCGGAACAGAAAAAGGACATTGGGTAAAAACTGAAGAACATATGAAGAGAATATGAACTTTATTTATTTACTTTATTTATTTATTTATTTTGAGATGGACTCTCGCTCTGTTGCCCAGGCTGGAGTGTAGCGGCACAATCTCGGCTCACCACAACCTCCGCCTCCCGGGTTCAAACAATTCTCTGCCTCAGCCTCCCGAGTAGCTGGGACTACAGTTGCGCATCACCACGCCCGCCTAATTTTTGTATTTTTAGTAGAGACGGGGTTTCACCACGTTGGCCAGGCTGGTCTTGAACTCCTGACCTCGTGATCCACCCACCTTGGCCTCCCAAAGTGCTGGATTACAGGTGTGAGCCACCACGTCCGGCCGAGAATATGAACTTTAATAATAATAATGTGCCAATATTGGTCTGTTAATGGTAACAAATGTACCTTCCTAATGTGGGATGCTAGTAATTCCCCTAGTAATAGGGGAAACTGAATGTACCATCTATGGGAATTCCATTATATTCTCAATCTTCTGTAAATTTATAGCTGTGCAAAAAAAAAAAAAATCTGTTTAAGGAAAAAATTACTTGACTGAAAGAGAACACTCCACCCACCCCCCCCACCCTGCCACCCCTGCTTTCACAGAGTCAGCCTGATGCAGAAAGTCTAATCATGAATTGTGCAGTTCTGGGTAGTTGGAACCCTGTAAATATGGATTATGCAGCAGGCGATGTTGTGAAGAGAAGTATGTTTCAGAGCTCCCAGCTTCCTCATTCTGGATGTGCTTCCCCCTTCCCCCGCTCTGCCCCCATAATGATAGGGCTAATACTTACATAGTATTATGTAATATGTAGCCCATGTATTGCCTTTCTCCTTCACAGCAGCCAACACTATGAAATAGGAGGGTTCTATTAGCATTACTGTATCCATGAAGAAAATGAGACCTAGAGAAGTTAAGGACCTTGCCCAAGATCCCTTGCCTGTAAGGATGGAGCTGGGATTCAAATTCAGAGAGCCTGGGCCCCAGAGCCAGTGTGCTTTTAACCTTTGTCATTGGTCTACTTCCCTCCCTCATTCACTTCTCTTCCAGGTATTCAGAGGCTCATACTTTCTTTAAGCAGGATTATCCTTAGTCTAAGAATGGTCAAGTTTACTGCAACCCATGGTGTCAGCTGCACTGTGTAGACTCCATCAAGAAATAATAGATGTGGGCCGGGCGCGGTGGCTCACGCCTGTAATCCCAGCACTTTGGAAGGCCAAGGCGGGCGGATCACGAGGTCAGGAGATCGAGACCATCCTGGCTAACACAGTGAAACCCTGTCTCTACTAAAAATACAAAAAAAAATTAGCCGGGCGCGGTGGCGGGCGCCTGTAGTCCCAGCTATTCGGGAGGCTGAGGCAGGAGAATGGTGTGAACCCGGGAGGCGGAGCTTGCAGTGAGCAGACATCGAGCCACTGCACTCCAGCCTGGGCGACAGAGCCAGACTCCATCTCCAAAAACAAACAAACAAACAAACAAAAAAAAAACAAAAAAAAGAAATAATAGATGTGAGGGTGGGTGCTTGGAGCAGGGGAAACGTGCCACTCTATGAAGTAAGGCCTGGTTAAAATGACAGTGTTGGCCCACATCCTACACTCCGATCACCGCAGGACCTGGATGATACTGAATCCCATCCTATAGTCAATTCTAGCCCGAAAACTAATGTTGTTCCTATTTGATGTCTTGGAAACAAACCAGCATTGGGGCATTTTCAAGTGGTTTCGATAATGAGCATTAGTAAACCCACAGGTGTGCCTAGGTGAGGATTTGTGAAGCTGAGCATACTTTCTCAACCCTACATTTCAGAAAAGTTGGCTCCCTTTTATTTACAAAACGAGGTGGAATTGGATGTACTAGTCCAAATGAAGAGAAATAGGTTCTCTTTCATGTTTGAAAGAGATGTACATAAGACTCTAAAAGATGTACACCTAATGCTAAATGACGAGCTAATGGGTGCAGGAAATCAACATGGCACATGGATACATATGTAACAAACCTGCACATTGTGCACATGTACCCTAAAACCTAAAGCATAATAAAAAAAAAAAGATGTACATAACAATAAGTTATTCAAAATAGCAACTTCTCAAACCCTGCCCTTTTCCATAAATTTCTTTAAACAGTTAGAAAGTTCACAATTTCATAAAGACTCTCAGAAAGGCTAGTCAAAGAATAGGCCCATTCAGTAACTTCATAAATATAGGGGGTTAAAAAATGAAATCTTCCATGATGACTTCCTGCTGGAAAAGTCAAAGCTAGTTCAGACCACTTGGAGGGAAGACTTCACCTCCGGAACACATTGTTTGCTTTTAAAGTTCCCTGGGAGTGTGGGATGGTGACAATTTTTTGTTGTTGTTGTTGTTATCTGTGTTTCTAATGTTTCCACAATGGACATCCATTGCGTTTGTCATAATACAAGTAAATGAGAAAAGCTATTTTTAAAAGAAAGTTCAGATTGCTGTTTGGACAGGAAATCACTTACCTGGAAAATCATTGATGTGAGGCTGGGTGCAGTGGCTCACGTCTGTGATCCCAGCACTTTGGGAGGCCAAGGTGGGCGGATCACCTGAGGTCAGGCATTAGAGACCAGCCTGGCCAACATGGCAAAACCCCATTTCTACTAAAAATACAAAAATTAGCAGGGCATAGTGGTGCATGCCTGTAATCCCAGCTACTTGGGAGGCTAAGGCAGGAGAATCGCTTGAACCTGGGACGCGGAGGTTGCAGTGAGGCAAGATCGTGCCATTGCACTCCAGCCTGGGCTGACAGAGCAGGAATACATCTCAAAAAAAAAAAGAAAATCATTGTTGTGAATGTGGAGAGGAGCCATTCTGCCTGTGACTGACTGACAGGCATTGCAAAGCAGTGCCCTGGTTTTAGGGATGATGTTTCTTCCATGACTGCAGCAGGACTCTGGGGAATTCCATCTACCACTGTTGGTGGGTTGAAGATCTGGCAGATGGTTTGGGTAGTCCGGTTCCATGGCATTAACAAATAACTTCAAATCAATCCAACAAAACAACATACAGCCAAGGCTGGAACACAGATCAATGTCTCTGGAAGAGAGAAATGCAGATCAGTCAATGGACTTACAAAAGTAAAGTCTTTTGTTCTGAAGTTTGTGTGCTCAGTTCTTTTTCAGCTTTGCTTAGGAAAGAACAAAAGAAAAAATAACCTTAGGTTGACATGGGAAGAGATCCACACTGAGTCCAAACTTTCCCTCTCTGTGTAGCAGTATCATAGTTTGGGGATTAAACACAGGTCCAAAGTAGACCCATGTTAAGGTAAACCAGGGCTTGGCAAACTTTTTCTGTAAAGGGCCAGATAGCAAATAATAGAGCCTTTTGGGGCTTCATGGTCTTTGTTGGAGCTATTGAATTCTGCCATTGTTGTAAAAGTAGCCATAGACAATATGTAAAGGAAGACATAACTGTGTTTTAATAAAACTTCCCCCAACATCTGGCAAGCAGGATTTGGCCTGCATCTATAGTTTTCTGACCTCTGACCCAAGCCAATCATAAGTATCCCATCCCTTTTGCCAGTGATTAGGATACCCAGGCTTAAACTAATCAGCATGAAGACTTTTCCTGGTGATAATTACAGGTTCAGAGATGGCATATGATAGGCTCAATCAGGAAAGATTTTTGTTTGGAGTTTGAGGGAGAAGGGTCTGATCTCTCCTGTTTACAAAAATAAAGAAGGGTCCAATCTTGTTTGTTACTGGCACCCAGTCTACAACTATGAGGGGAACAAGACTTCAGATGAATTGGACGGTGGAAGAGAAACATAGAACTTGTATTCTTGATGATATTATTGAATTACAGGGTAATTTAACTATTTTCCACTCATCCTCAATTTTCTGTATGTAAGCCTATAAATGTGCTTATTATAAATACCAGTTTTTTTTTTTTCTGAGACGGAGTCTTGCTCTGTTGCCCAGGCTGGAGTGCAGTGGCACGATCTCCGCTCACTGCAAGCTCCACCTCCTGGGTTCACGCCATTGTTCTGTCTCAGCCTCCCAAGTAGCTGGGACTACAGGCATCCGCCACCATGCCCAGCTAATTTTTTGTATTTTTTAGTAGAGACAGGGTTTCACCATGTTAGCCAGGATGGTCTCGATCTCCTGACCTCGTGATCCGCCCACCTCAGCCTCCCAAAGTGCTGGGGTTACAGGCGTGAGCCACCGCGCCCAGCTATAAATAACATTTTCAGTTGAGATTTCTGTTACTTTCAGATAAATGTATCCCAGCTGATGGAAAGTTTAAAAATAAGTTTATGGCTTTTGAAGTTTGCAAACACTGAAGTGAGTTAGTTAACACCTGCTGCCATAAAATTTCCTTCCCATCACAAAAAAAATGAATGTGAAATATAGGAAATAAAAACTACCCTGACTCTTTTTAACTGCCTAAATTGGTGAATGTGGGTCTCCCAGGGGACAGTGAAGGCATCTCAGTTTGTTTTGTGCAGTTATAACAGAATACTTGAAATGGGGTAATTTATAAACAACAGAAATTTATTTCTCACAGTTCTGGAGGCTGGGAAGTTCAAGGTCAAGGTGCTGGCAGTTTTGGTGCCTGGTAAGGTCTGGGTCACCACTTCCAAGATGGAGCCTTAAATGCTGCATCCCCCAGAAGGGAGGAACACCTTTCTTCAAATGGCAGAAGAGCGAAAGAGCCAAGAAAGAGAACCCACTCCTAAAAGCCCTTTTTAAAAAGAGAATTAAATTGACGCCATGGGGGTGGTTTAATACCTAATCACCTCTTATGGGTCATACCTCTTAATACCATTACAATGGCAATTAAATTTCAACATGAGTTTTAGAGGGGAGAAACATTTAAAGTGTAGCAGAATTTTTGATTAAATGACCCTTAATTTATGGAACTGTGGAATGCCTGGTTCTGTGGACACTTTCCCTGCGATGAGACCAAGAACTTGAATGCAAAGCAGCCTTGAAGATTTGAACTTTCTCTCTGCCTTCCATTAACACCCTTGGTCTATGTGCAAGTCTCTTCCCTTCTTAATCTTCACACTCTAAACATAAGGAATGATTTATAAACATCAGCAGAAGCATTATCCATTTTTTTTTTTTTTGAGATGGAGTCTTGCTCTGTCATTCAGGCTGGAGTGCAGTGCCGCGATCTTCGCTCACTGCAAGTTCCACCTCCTGAGTTCAAGTGATTCTCCTGCCTCAGGCTTCCAAGTAATTGGAACCACAGGCATGTGCACCATGCCCAGCTAATTTTTGTATTTTTAGAAGAAACAGGTTTCACGATGTTGGCCAGGTGGGTCTCACTCCTGACCTCAGGTGGTCCACCCGCTTAGTCCTCCCAAAGGGCTAGAATTACAGGCATGAGCCACTGTGCCCAGCAGCATTATCTCATTTTGAGGTTTACTGTTTCTTACACAGTTTCTATTATAGTTGTATGCCATTTTTTTATATATTAATTTTAGTTGTATGAATGTATGGTTTGGGATTATTTCAATAAAATAAAAAAATTGAGTTTTAGAATGGTTTGTCCTCCAGCAAGTCAAATCTGAATAACATTAATTATCTTCCTAACATTCTCTCTTTTTTTTTTCTGAGGTGGAGTCTTGCTCTTTCACCTAGGCAGGAGTGCAGTGGTGTGATCTCAGCTCACTGCAACCTCTGCTCCCTCGGTTCAAGTGATTCTCCTGCCTCAGCCTCCAAAGTAGCTGGAATTACAGGTGTGTGCCACCACGCCTGGCTAATTTTTGTACTTTTAGTAGAGACAGGGTTTCACCATGTTGGCCAGGCTAGTCTCGAACTTCTGACCTCAGGTGATCTGCCCACATCGGCCTCCCAAAGTACTGGGATTACAGGTGTGAGCCACTGCGCCCAGCCTTTCCTAACACTCTTAAGGGGTAATTTAATAAGGTATAACTTCTCTCTTCATACTAATGTTTAAACTTAGATATAGAAAGGTGAGTGATTCAACCTCATAAAATAAGTACAAAACATGTATCATTTATTCATTCAAAAAGATATTACTGAGGGCCTATTAAGAGGCAGGCACTGTTCCACGCCTTGCTATAATGCAAAGTCCCTGCCGTCATGAAACTTATATTCTATGGGGGAGACAAATAATAAATAATGAATCTTATGTTAGGAGGTGATAAGTAATAAGAAAAAACATAAAGCAAAGGAAAGGAATAGAGGCTAACTAAGCAGGAGCGGGAGGTGGCATGTGATTGCAGGCACCCTCAGGTGGGGATGAGCTTGGAGGTGGAGTTTGCTTCATTGTCTGGAAAACAGCAGAGGGACCAGAGTGGCTGGAGCAGATAGGATGAGGGGAGAGAACTGCGGAGGATGAGTTGGAAAGGTGGGGCAGGACATATCACATATGACCTCAGAGGACACAGAATGACTTTGGGTTTTATTCTGAGGAAGATGAAAAAATGGGTACCATTGGAAGAGTCCCCAGCCTACAGACTCTCTGACAAGCCCAACTGTCCCCAGCATACCAAAGATGTAATATTTAAGATCCTTTACTATTCATCAAGCTGATTTATAGTCTTAACAGTTGAGTAGTCATTTATTAGAAAGATCAAAGTGGGACAGGGCAAAATGGCTCATGCCTGTAATCCCAGCACTTTGGGAGGCCAAGGCATGTGGATTGCTTGAGCACAGGAGTTCGAGACCAGCCTGCGCGACATGGTGAAACCCCACCTCTACAAAAAATTAAAAAATTAGCTGGGCTTCATGGTGTGTGCCTATAGTGCCAGCTTCCTGGGATGCTGAGGTGGGAGGGTTGCTTGGGTCTGGAAGTTTGAGGCTGCAGTAAACAGAGATCATGCTACTGCACTCCAGCTTGGCTGATAGAATGAGACCCTGTCTTAAGAAAAGAAAAAAGAAAGAAAGATTGAAGTGGTTAATTCATTGTTCTCTTGCAATGAAACTTACTCCATCAGGAAAAGCCTTGAAACTGTACCTCATAATCACATTTTTTCCTTTGGTTCCCTTCTTGCCTAGGACTTATCATCCTTTTCTGTAGATTATGTAGGGTGGCACTGTATTACTTATCAAGTGTCTACCACAATGCTGGCTCATAGCAGATAATCCAAGAAATTCATTGAACAAGGAAATAAAAGAATGAGCACAGCAAAATATTTTACTGAGATAAAAGATTCTTCGCCTGAACCCCCCGGGAGGCAGAGGTTGCAGTGAGCCTAGATCGTGCCATTGCACTCCAGCCTGGGTGACAAGAGCAAAACTCTGTCTAAAAAAAAAAAAAAAAAAAAAGATTCTCTATCAAAATTATCTCAATAAAATAAATTTGTCAGATTTTTAATATAAAGAATTTAATATAAAGAATTTTAATATAAATAATTTAGCCTACAGTCACCAAAAAAGACAGGTTATAAGCACTTTTTTCTCTTTCCTGTATCATATTATTTTCTTTAAAAAGATTATATACTTTTGAAACCTGCGATTGTGATGATCGTTTTTGTAGGTAAATTCCATTTGTAGATGATTATAATACCTAAGTTTTCAAGAATGTACTAGAAAGCAAATTTAAACACATTTTTCTGGTACATATTTTACAAACTGTAATCATTTCATTTTTCACAGGATACCCTTCAAATATAGCGACTTCCCTAGGCAAGTGTGAATGCCCTACAATTGTGGAAACAAAAATATGCACAACTTTCCAAATGTCAGTCTCATGAAGGTAAAACTAAAAGAGCAAAGGACTTACTCCCAAGTTCTAGGCATCTAGTTTACGGGGGTTTATTAATGTAAAAGTGATATTTGGCTGAGCGTGGTGGCTCACACCTGTATTCCCACCACTTTTGGGAGGCCGAGGTGGGCAGATCACTTGAGCTCAGAAGTTTGAGACTACCCTGGGCAACATAGTGAAACCTCATCTCTACAAAGAATACAAAAATTAGCTGGGTGTGGTGGCATGCACCTGTAGTTCCAGCTATCTGGGAGGCTGAGGTGGGAGAATCACCTAAAACCAGCAGGCTGAGGCCACAGGGAGCTGTAATCACGCCACTGCACTCCAGCCTGGATGACAGAGCGAGACCCTATTTAAAAAAAACCAAAACAAACAAACAAACACACAAACAAAAAAAACTCTGTAATATTTGCTAGTGAAAATTCAAGGTCAGAAAAATTTATGTAACACGTAAGATAATTTCACAAGAACTTGGGAAGAAACTATGGGACTGCTGACAACAAGAAGCAGTATTTTGTTACATGCAATCACTGTGAAGGAGGGACTTAGTGTGATGTCCATTCATGAAAAGGGTTCCAGAGAAGGCCTTGGACCTGTACTGCCCAATACAGCAGTCACTAGCCACAAGTGGCTATTAAAATTAAAACTTAATTAATTAAAAATTCGTCTCCTCACATTACACATGTGGCTGGTGGCTACCCTATTAGGGAGCAAAAATATAGAACATTTGCATCATTGCAGAAATTTTCACTGGATGGAGCTGCCTGGGACTCTCTTTAACTCCCCTATACAGATAGGGAGTTAGGCTGATAGAATCTCTCATAAACGTAGGCAAGCAACTTACTCTGGAAACAGAAGCATGGTTTTCTGGAGACAGGATCACACTAGAGTGGCTCTTTGGGAGCATAAGTAAATTTAAAGAGAAGATAGAACAATGGTCATTTGTTTAGACATTCAAAAAAGTTACTAAGATTCCACGCCAGAAATTATTTAAAAATTTTAGGTACCCCAGAACTAGAGGTAATATTTTGCTATACATACGGAACTGCTTAGAGAGAAAGGGCAGTTGTTTTTTTGGATGGAGGAAAATGTGTTGGAAGAGATATCCCCCAAAGATTGGTATAGTAAGCAATGTTTTCTACAATGATTGCAAATTACCTGGAACATGTAATACATGGTTTAATCTTCCAGATGATATTTCACTGAAGTTGATGCTGAATATGAAATCAGTGCAGAGAAAAAGAAACCTTTCGGAAAAGCTCATAAAAACTGGAGTAAGCAGAAAGGTGAAATATGAAATTCAATGAAAGCTGGTATTATTATATTAAAAACAATCCAAATTAGAATTATTAAATGATGGGATCTGAATTATCAGCTTCATACTGATCAGTCATGTAGACTGATCCTTTCGTTTTCATTTGGCTGAGGAGGAGGGCCATGGCAAGCTCAGCAGACACTTTGGTGCAGATTAGAAAATGTGACCCCTCCAGACAGAAGGCTAGCAAAAAGGTGCTTCTGTGGGCTCCTCAAAAAACTAAAAATATAGTTACCATATGACCCATAAATCCCACTGCTAGATATATACTCCGAAATAAAGGAATCAGTATATCAGAGAAATATCTGCACTCCCATGTTTTTTGCAGCACTGTTCACAATAGCCAAGATTTGGAAGCAACCTAAGTGTTCATCGACAAATGAATGGATAAAGAAAATGTGGCACATATACACAATGGAGTACTATTTAGCCATAAAAAAGAATGATATCCTGTCATCTACAACAACATGGATGAAACTGGAGGTCATATGTTAAGTGAAATAAGCCAGGCACAGAAAGGCAAACTTTGCACATTCTTACTTATTTATGGGAGCTAAAAATCAAAACAATTGAACCTCATGGAGATAGGGAGTGGAAGATTGGTTACCAGAGGCTGGGAAGGGTAGCAGGAGGTGGAGGAAAAGTGGGGATGTTTAATGGATACCAAAAAAAAAAAAACAAAAACTGTGGCTGGGCATGGTGCCTCACACCTGTAATCCCAGGACTTTGGGAGGCTGAGGTGGGCGGATCACGAGATCAAGAGATCGAGATCATCCTGGCCAACATGGTGAAACCCCATCTCTACTAAAAATACAAAAAATTAGCCTGGTGTGGTGACACACGCCTGTAGTCCCAGCTACTTGGGAGGCTGAGGTAGGAGAATCCCTTGAACCCAGGAGGCGGAGGTTGCAGTGAACTGAGATCACACCACTGCACTCCAGCCTGGTGACACAGCGAGACTCTGTCTCAAAAAAGAATAATAATAATAATAAATTAAAAAATAAAAATAACTAAAAGAGTAAAACTGAATTGTTTGTAACACAAAGGATAAATGCTTAAGGGGTTGGATATCTCATTTTCCATGACATGATTATTACACATTGCATGCCTATATCAAAGTATCTCATGTACCTCATAAACATATATACCTAGTATGGACCCACAAAAATAAAAAATTAAATTAAATTAAGAGAGCCTCTCTAAGCAGAGCAATTAGAGAAAAGTTTTCCTTCCTCTAGATGCACACAGGCCTGTGCCAGGGTGCATGGCATGGCAAGGGAAACTCTGTGCTGAATTTCAGTGCTCTGCCAATCCCACCCTCTGAACTGTCCTGTGCCAGGTGCCAGCACTGGGCTTAATCATACTAGGTGATCTGTCTGGAACCCCCCACCCCCATCAGAAAGAGTTATGCCCCAGTATACAAGCTGCAGTGTATTCAAATGTAAGAAATTTTTACAATCTGATCTTTCTTTGTCAAGACACATGTGAAAGCTTAGAAACTTCCTAAGGAAAGTAATCAAAAATCATCACCAGGACAGGCTACCAGGAGAGTCTAAAAATAGGATTTTTCATCCAGAAAGGTAAAGAAACATATAGATAAAGTTAACAAAACCTTAAGAGATTGGAAAGAAGGATTAGCAAATCCTAAAGCACTAGAACCAGTAACAATTGTGAGGTCCTTGTATTAATAATATAATAAAAGTTGATTTTATTTATCAGACCAACACCTAGAAAATATATTTTAAATATATTTTAAAAATATTTGAAAGAGTTGGTTAAATTTGTGGATGATAATTCCATAGCATGTGAATTAGAAAATATGAGGATCTTTTAGACTGTTTTCTTCAACATGAAGTTGGTGTAATGAGAGCAACCCACTCCCAAAACATCCACTGGTGCTTCTGTCAGATACAGCTTGGTTCGGTGTAAGGGTACATTGGTCTGAATCAACATGGCATTTTCTGTTATCACTCTTTCAGCTCTGTCTGTATTCCAGAGTAAAAATCAACAATGTGGTTGACTGATTAGACAAGATCTGGTTCTAAGAGGAAGTTCATTAAAATAATATTTATTAAAATAAATGTATTTATCAAGTTAATAAAAATCTTCAGAAATTTCCAACAAGAAAGATTAGCGTGCAGATAACAATGAGACAGTTTCTTCTAACTTGGGTTTTACATCAGGCCTTGAAGGGTCCAAAGATTTAGAATTGCCACCCCCTGCCCCACCCCTTTTAAAAGATAATAGACTGGGTGCCTTGGCTCACACCTGTAATCCCAGCACTTTGGGAGGCCAAGGCGGGCAGATCACGAGGTCCAGAGATCGAGACCATCCTGGCAAACATGGTGAAACCTCGTCTCTACTAAAAATACAAAAAATTAGCTGGGCACACACCCCTGTAGTCTCAGCTACTCGGGAGGCTGAGGCAGAAGAATCGCTTGAGCCCGGGAGGCGGAGGTTGCAGTGAGCCGAGATCACGCCACTGCACTCCAGCCTAGGTGACAGAGCAAGACTCTGACAAAAAAAAAAAAAAAAAAAGATAATATAGAGTGCAAGATTAAAACCTAAAAACCAAAAACCAAATCAACTGGCTGGCCGCGGTGGCTCACGCCTGTAATCCCAGCATTTTGGGAGGCCAAGGCGGGCGGATCACCTGAGGTCAGGAGATCAAGACCATCCTGGCTAACACGGTGAAACCCCGTCTCTACTAAAAATACAAAACATTAGCCAGACGTGGTAGCGGACGCCTGTAGTCCCAGCTAAGCCGAGATCGCGCCACTGCACTCCAGCCTGGGCGACAGAGCAAGACTCTGTCTCAAAAAAAAAAAAAAAAAAAAAAAAAAACCTGAATCAACCAAAGCCTCCAAAATCTTTCTTAAAAGAAGATTTTCTACCTAGAGTTCAAGTAATACATATCCATGTGTGTGTAGAATTTTTAGCATAAGTGTAATCCACTGTAAACCAAAAAGTATCTGAGATAAATCTCAATCAATTTAGAAGTTTAGAAGCCAAAGTTAAAGGCAACTTAACACCTGGAAGACAGACCTATGCCTTTCTCCAAAGATGATTTTGAGACCTTCAATATTTAAAGGGCAAAGGGCAGATATTAGGAAAAAAGGAAGGAATGTTTTGAAGGTGTGTATAGATAAGAGGCAAACGGTTGCATTCTTTTGAGTCTTCGATTAGCCATTCACATGTAAGGGTGGGTAAAGGAATAGTCACTTATGTATTCCTTCAGCTCAGTGAATCAGCATTTTTACATAAGATAAAATACAGGGCAGAGGAAGTGATCAGATATACATTTGTCTCAGGTGAGTAGAGGGATGACTTTAAGTTCTGTCCTTTGTCCCGTACCTGTGAAGATAAGCTATCAGTTTACCTTGTCAGGGTGAAATTCAACAGAACTTGATCTTGGGGCCCACAAGGAATTTCCTAGTGGGCAAATCGTGAGAGAGGTATGTAGCTTTTTTATCTTTGTAACTATCTTATTTAGAAACAAAATGGGAGGCAGGTTTGTGTAATGCAGTTCCCAGCTTGACTATTCCCTTTGGCTTAGTGATTTGGGGGTACCATGATTTATTTTCCTTTCACACCATTTTATGTTTACCTGAGGCACATAGATGTATTCAATTCCATATAAACAATTCTGTTGCAAAACCACGTAGCCACATTCTGCTTAAGCTGAAATTTTTTAAGTTAATTATAAGGGTTGTATTGATAGAGGATCCTGAGAAAAGAAAATAGCAAAGGCATTAGTTAATTTGATAAAGCAATGACGATTAAACGTTGTTTTACTTTGTATTCATACAATAAAAAACAGAGCACTGAAATAGTTGTCCAAATAATTCAGGCCTAAAATAAATTTGCCTAAAATAGCCAGGTGGCTGAGGCAAATGTGTCATTTTGGTTTAAGTTGTCTGAATCACTGAATTAATTTTCCTACTTAATCTAAATAAACATATCGAGACTATGAGAAATTTTTAGGTTAGTGAGGAAGGTCTTTAGATTTTTCTGTGATTATTTGTAGCTCTCTCCATCATTGGAGCACAGTGGAATAACCAATCTGCAGGTTTCCTGCAAAAGAACCACCCAGGAATGTTTGGGGATTTCTGTGTAACACAGCCCTAGAAAAGCTGAGTTCGGAGATATAGCTACTAAATTCTTGAGCTCTTGCACACAGCTCAGACTATTTCCACTATGCCAAAAATAACTTCCAATTGTTCTAAGGCGTTCAAGAATTGAATTACTTAATAACGTACTCTTATATCTGGATTAAGGTATCAGACCAACAGAAAACCATGCAAGATCTGATTGGATGACACAAAAGGATGTTGCATAAGAATCGAAGTCGTCATACACTGAAGAATAACAAAGGTAATATGACAAGGAAAATGCACCCCTAATAGCCAAACCTTGCTTATTGCTTACCTGCTGCAGAGGGGTGACTATAGAACATACAGTATATGTTATAAGGAACAGGCATGTCGTATTTTATTAAAGATCCAATTCAATTTTGTTTTTTAAATTATAGAGTGTGTTTGTTCAGTGAGTGGCTTAATTTGTTTTTATATTGTAGTTGAATAATTCTAGAGAGAGGTATCGGTGTGGATTTGTGTGGGAGACTGGGTAACCTCAAAATGAGGATAATAATAACACCTGCTTCATGGGATGGTGGTGAACAGTGAACTCCATAATCCCTATAAAGGCTCTCATCACTGAGCTGGGCGTATGCAGAATATTCACTACAGTTTGGCTATTAGTATTGTAATTGTCAAGATTATTATCAGACATTGAAAATACACCCAAAGTTTCCCATTTAAAGGCAGAGGACAGGTTTCTAAATGCTATAGAGTTTTTCAGACTTTGTAATTTAAATTATTAAAGGTGGAAAAATTCAGATTTAAATTTAGAAATACATTTAGAAACATTGTTTCCTGAATTCATTTCTTCCTTACAAAGGCAAAGGTAGGATCTCTGATCTAAGGTAGCTACCTCTCATTTCTAGCTTATCTTGTCAAGTCTGCATGTGATACAGCCCTGGCCCCCACCACTGCAATGGAGACAAGAATTTTCACTGCAGTGGTCTCCTTTGCCTCTCTCATTCAAATCCGAATATCTGTGGTCCAAGCATAAGCATGGTTGAGGAACCATGAGCAATGTTTCATCTACTAATCAACATTTCACAGATGCACGGATGACCAAATTTCAGTTTAAGGGAACACAACAACTGACACAGCCTTGAAATCTACTAAATATCCCTCTCTCAGAATCTTTTGTCCTCTGTTTTGTTTTGATGTTTTTCTGTGTCTATTTTGCTTTCTCTCAGCTTATGCCCCTCTTCTCTGTGCTCCTTCCAAATTTTTTTTTTCTGAGATGGAGTCTCGCTCTGTCACCCAGGTTGGAATGTAGTGGCATGATCTCGGCTCACTGCAACCTCTGCCTCCCAGGTTCAAGCGATTCTCCTGCCTTAGCCTCCCAGGTAGCTGGGACTACAGGCACATGCCACCACGCCCAGGTAATTTATTTTTTATTTTTTTATTTTTAGTAGAGATGGAGTTTCATTGTGTTGGCCAGGCTGGTCTCGAACTCCTGATCTCAACTGATCCACCCGCCTCGGCCTCCCAAAGTGCTGAGATTACAAGTGTGAGCCACCACATCTGGCCTCATTTTTTTGTATTGTTTAACTATTAATTGATTTGAATATTTCTGTCTATAACAGCTACACCAAAAAAGATGCAAAAGAAGTTCTTCTTCGTGTGTTGATTTCCCACCACATCTCTGGCCCAGCTGTACCACCAGCCAACCACAGATAAAGGATCATGTCCCTTTAATAAATAAACGGCATTACTTCAGTTCTGGTCTGGCCTCTACCGCTCCCTGAAAACTAGCTGTGGGCACACCACATATGTTTCTGCATAAAATGGAAGCTTGCCACTTCAGCCAGGGTTTTTCTTCAGAGAACATTGTTTTCTGGAGTCCGGCCAGCCTCAGAGAATTTACCCAGACGATCCAGGAAACACTGAACCATTTCCATTTATGGACATTTTCCTTTACCAATTAAGAACAAAGGGGAGTTAAAAAAATTTTTTTTTCCTGATTGCTATATTTTACATTTAAAATTGTAATGTGAATGCTGACATAATTAGAACTATCTGGGGAGATTTTTTAAAGGGCAGGGAACCGGGACCAACAGCCCTGTCCATTGCTGGCATGTTAACAGCCAGTACTTCAGTTTTTATCATAAGTGAGTTTGAAAGCGGATGACATGCCAGACATTCCTTCTGAAAGTAAACTAAGGTAATGATGGAACTCAAGGGAAAAATCAACATGTTACTTATAATTCTATTTGGGGGGTTGGGTGGAGAGATGACCATTCTGTGAAATGATTTATACAGCACTGTAGAAAGAAAAGTCCCCTGGGTGATGACTGTGAGCTGCAAAAGCAACAATGAACAAAGGGGACTTCCAGGGCCTCAGCCTTCCTGGCCACACCCGGTGGGAATGCCCTACCCAGTCCTTTTCTGCTCTGTGGTTGGAGAATTCTACGTAGAGCATTATCCTCACCAACACCAGGAGTTACACTCTAAATGGACAAATTTGGGGGAGGATCAGATGAAAATTCAAGCGCTCACTTTCTAGAACAAAAGTCTGAGATGGGTTTAAAATTCATGCTTCTATGCAAACATTTCAAAAAGCATCTTTTACTTTTTGTAAATTGCAAAAACAGACAGGTTTCCAGAAGAGGGGTCCTCCTGCAATGCTTGGGTGGTGTCTCTGCCCAAAGGTCTGAGCTGGCCACTTAGTGCTGATCCAAACCAGCAGAGATGGTTTTGTCAGGCCTGGTTTTGTCACACAACTTATGCAAACACTGGTATGTTTCCAGTGGTTGCTTTGAGTTTGCACATTTGAATTAAAGTATCTGAATTACGAAATATATTTGTTTGAGATTTTCTCTTTCTTATATCAGTTTATTGAGATATTTTGTATACAATCCAATTTTAAGTGTACAATCGAGTTTTTTTTTTTTTTGAGACAGAGTCTCGCTCTGTCGCCCAGGCTGGAGTGCAGTGGCACGATCGATCTCGGCTCACTGCAAGTTCCGCCTCCTGGATTCACGACATTCTCCTGCCTCAGCCTCCTGAGTAGCTGGGACTACAGGCGCCCGCCACCATGGCCAGCTAATTTTTTTGTATTTTTTTTAGTAGAGATGGGGTTTCACCATGTTAGCCAGGTTGGTCTCGATCTCCTGACCTCGTGATCCACGTGCCTCGGCCTCCCAAAGTGCTGGGATTACAGGTGTGAGCCACCGCGCCTGGCCTTTTTTTTTTTTTTTTTTTGAGACAGAGTCTCTCTCTGTCACTCAGGCTAGAATGCAGTGGCATGATCTCAGCCCACTGCAACCTCCACCTCCCAGATTCAAACGATTCTCTTGCCTCAGCCTCCCAAGTAGCAGGGATTACAGGCGTGCACCACCAGGCCCAGCTGATTTTTGTATTTTTAGTAAAGACGGGATTTTACTATGTTGGCCAGGCTGGTCTCAAACTCCTAACCTCAGGTGATCTGCTCGCCTCAGCCTCCAAAGTGCTGGGTTACAGGCGTGAGCCACTGAGCCCTGCCAGCAATTGATTACTTTTGACCACAGTAATATTTTAGAATATTTCTTTCATCCTCCAGAAGTATCCTCATGGCCCATTGCAGTCAGTCCCTGTCCCTAGCAACCACTGATCTGCTTTCTTGCTTTGTAGTTTTACCTTTTCTAGAGTTCCATTTAAATGGAATCACATACTATCTGGGCTTTTATGCCTGGCTTGTTTTAGCACAATGCTTTGAGATTCACCCATGCTGTGTATGTATCAGTAGTTTATTCCTTGTTATTACTGAGTAGTATTAAGTTGACTTTTGTCTGGATTTGAAAAAATATATATTTACTTGGGCCATATGGAAAAGCAAATAGATTTTTGTTTTTGCTTTTTTGAAAAGCCATGTGTTAATTAAAGGTAATCCTAAGAATACATTTAAATCTTTACCTTTACCTTTTCCTTGAAATGTAAGATCCTAACCTGTCTGAAAGTGAAGTTTTAAATTCACAATTTTTTTTTTTTTTTTTTTGAGAAGAGTCTTGCTCTATTTCACAACTTTTGAAACAGGCTGGGCACAGTGGCTCAGGCCTGTAATCCCAGCACTTTGGGAGGCCGAGGTGGGCAGATCACTTGAGGTCAGGAGTCCAAGACCAGCCTGGCCAACAAGGTGAAACCCCGTCTCTATTAAAAAACACAAAAATTAGCCACGTATGGTGGCACCTGCCAGCAATCCCAGCTACTCAGAAGGCTTAGGCAGGAGAATCGCATGAACCTGGGAGGTGGAGGTTGCAGTGAGCTGAGATTGTGCCACTGTACTTCAGCCTGGGTGACAGAGCGAGACTCCATCTCAAAAAAAAAAAAAAAAAATTGAAATATTTGGTAAGAAAATCTGTATGTGAAGGAAATTTCCAGATATGCAGCAAAAATATGAAATAATTAATAGCATCCAAGTAAATATTGGTAATCTGGGCATGAACCTGGATTAGGCCAAGGGTTCCTTCCACAAAATTTTAAAATAATGATTCAATAATTAATTAGTAGATGGGTTGAAGCAAAAATTTCACCTTTCTCATATGGTATTTGTTAGTAATTTTAACAACAGAAAAATGATTAGTGCTCACTCAGTGTTAACAATAATTTTTAAAACAATTATTATTCTTATTATGGCTATATCTGTATAGCACATATTATGTGCCTGGTGCTGTTCTGAGCCCTAGATAATTCATTAACTCTAATAACCCTACTAAGTAAGTGTTTTATTATTATCTCCATTTTATAGATTAGGAAACTAAGGATCACAGAAAGCAAAGTAACTGCCTTGATGAATAGAAGCCAGGATTTGGCCCTGGGAACCTGCCTAAGCCTCAACTTTTGGCCACTAGAACACTCTTAACCTCAGTAATGCACTAGAGAAGAATTCTCAGATTGGTGGAAGGGGTCGATATTGTCCCTGAGCAAGGTAAGGGATGAGGCCAGAGCAGGGGTGTCAAGCCTGAGCCAGACAGTTGTTTGGCTGTGTGGAGAAGCCCAGAATAAGGCAATGTGAAGAGGTGGGAACTGAGAAAAGTTGGGGAGTGCCTGCCTTAAGGCGTTTACATTTTTAAAATATGTTTTAAATCCTGCACTGTTCACACAAAAGAGGCTGCTGGTGGGTCTGGTGCCCAGGTGCCTGCTGCCCATTTGCTGCCCCTGGTCCAGATGACCTCTGGGAGTCCTTCCAGAACTAACATCTTGGGAAAAATTAGAAATATTTGTTGAGTCTTTTGTGACTTGAATTTATCGATGTAGGCCAATAGTCTACAATCTGGCTAGGTTATAATGGTCATTGATAAATAACCTTTGATTGCATGTTGAATTCATTCCGTGTTGTGAATTTGTCTCTTTTTTTTTATGGTACTTTTTAATCTGACCTAACAAAGAGCTAATGGATTGTGGAGTCATATTGCCTGGTTTTGAACCTTGGCTTTGCAACTTACTAGCAGTGTGACTTTGAGCATGTTAACTGACTTTCGCATGCCTGTGTTTTCTTGTCTGTAAAATGGGGAAATTAATAGTACACCTAATTCATAAAGTTGTTTTAAAGATTAAAAGTTTAATGAGATAATGGATTTACAACAGCGACTGACAAATAGTAAGCATTACTTATGTGTTTGTATTGCTATTATCACTGTCCCAAAATGATGCTAGATGAAAACATCTGTTCCAACTTTTAACATTTAATAAACTATAGCAATCTGTACTAAAATGAAATCTTCCTTGAAGACTTTATTTTGTAGGGCCCTGTTCCTTGTTCCTGCAGGATCGTGGTGAATTGTGTGTGCAACACGGATGGGACTCAGGGACAGGACCTCAGCCTCCACAAGGTACCAGCGACTAGAAGGGGAAAATTCTAAATACCTGGTCTCTGTGAACTGAAACCTTAGCTGTAGCTGGAGACTGAGTTTTGAAAGAGAAGAATATTTGTGTAATTTGTTTGAATCCTGGGCAGAGTAGAAGAGAATCAAGCCTTGGATGAGAAAGTTGGAGTTTCTTTTCTATTCCTCAGGTTTTGTTGCTGGAGATTTTAGAATAGGTGTCAGCCAGTTTGCAGCAACCTGTCTTGCCCCTACCATTCTTGGGTTCTGTATTCAGACCCCAGCTATTCCTAACACCCAGTTCATGCTCCACATTCTGTACAAAGCCATCCCTAGCTATCCCAGTCAGTCCACACTGGTCTCCATGACAGGCAAGAACCGAAGTTTTTAGAACCTTTGACACTTATGTCTGCCCTGGATGATTTGTTCATTATTTTATGTTGTTGTCATCCACAGAACAATCTAGAGAATATTTATATATTTAGTCAGCAAACAGCTATTTATTGGGGGCCTTTGTAGGCCTCAATGTTGGGAAGAAGTGTCGGTTGTTTTGGACAGATTGTGTATTTATAAAGCTCTAGCAATTTTTAAATCTCTAGCAGGAACCAAAGCCTTCTTGACAGCCACCTCTCTGAATTATTGTCACTAGCTTCCTTAGGAGAAGAGACAATGTAGTTTATACCAAGATTTGCAGTTGTCTAGATATTACTCACTTCACCTAACACAGTGGATAACATTCAAAGTTGGTCTCAACAAATATTTTCTCTAGTGCCCACGGAGAGTGGCTGAGAAATACACTCTAAGATGTAAAAGAGTTTGGTATCTAGGTCCTTTTTCTTATTCATTTCAAGCCAATATTTATTAAGCACCAACTGCAAGCTAGACACTATACTAGTTAGGAATATAAAGTGGGCCGGAGACGGTGTTTATGCCTATAATCCCAGCACTTTGGGAGGCCAGGGCAGGAGGATTACTTGAGGCCAGGAATTCAAGGTCAGTCTGCCCAACACAGCAAGACCTCGTCTCTACAAAAAATTTAAAAATTAGCTGGGTGTGGTGGCATTTGCCTGTAGCCCTAGCTACTCAAGAGGCTGAGGTGGGAGGATTGCTTGAGCCCAGGAGTTGGAGGCTGCAGTGCGCTATGATGGTGCCATTGAAAACAAAAACAAAAACCAACAAACAAAAAAAAACAAACAAAAAGAAAACCACACTCAGTCTTTATAGGGAGGTTGGCCAGTCAACAGGTTACTTTATGAGTTGCTAACCCTGGTGAGCGGGAAGTTATGTGGACCAGGAGAGAAACCCTTGGTTCGGCCTGGAGAAAGGAGAGGTTGACCCTAAACTGGAGGGCGGAGAGGACCCTGTTGTGACTCTCCGACTGACTTGTCTTCCTTGATGTCCTTTAAGCCGGAGCTGATTCGGGCTGCTGCCTTATTTCTGAGTTAACGCACTTAAGATTGGGCCTCCCGAAGGGGCGGGCTGCTATCTATCTCTGTGAATCTGCCCTGGACCACCCCGGTAGAGAAGGAGGGCTCCGGGGAATCTGGCACATTCCAGGCAAAGGCTCCCGGGCCGCAGCCTCTGTGCCACACCCTTGGCCCGGGCCAGGTGTGCGCCCTCCTAGATGCGAGGGGGAGCAGGCGCCTGCGGGGAGCGCTTTTCCAGCCCGGTGTGTGCTGTGTGTGTTTGTCTGCCTCTGGAGGGCTGGGTCCTCCTTATTCACAGGTGAGTCACACCCTGAAACACGGGCTCGCTTCCTGTCAGGACTGAGTCAGGTAGAAGAGTCGATAAAACCACCTGATCAAGGAAAAGGAAGGCACAGCGGAGCGCAGAGTGAGATTCATCAACCGAGGCGCCGGGCAGCGACCCCTGCAGCGGAGACAGAGACGGAGCGGCCCGGCCCCGCCATGCCTGCGCTCTGGCTGGGCTGCTGCCTCTGCTTCTCGTTCTTCCTGCCCGCAGCCCGGGCCACCTCCAGGAGGGAAGGTGAGTCGGCTTCCACGAGGAAACGTCTCAGCCCTGGGCTGAGAATCTGCCTTTCTCTGCAGACCGTGATGGCTGAACGTACCTCTGAGGATTCCCACTTTGTCCAGAACCTTGTTAGAGCTCCCTTCTCCTCCCCTATCTGGGGCTTCTCCAGAGACTGATTTTAAATGAGACTAATATATAAAGCTATCTGTTTTTTAAAAATAGGAAGCCAATAAGCTGTGCTAAAAGAGGGTCTTCCTTACCTTAAAAATGTTCCTTCTTGATTTCTTTTTTCGACCGAGGGGCCGCTATTTAATCAATAATATGTTGTTATATACGTTCTTTCCCCAGCGCGTACTTTCATTAAAAGGTTTTGGTGGCAATGTTTCCCATGACTGTGAACACCACAAAGATTGCAAAGGAACCTCTTCAATAATCCTGTAATTCATGTTTCAACTTTCGGATGGAAAAATGAGCCTTAAGAGTATTAGCAATACCCTTAACTTTTGCATCACGTTACTTTTCATAGTATTTTCATGTAATATTCATTCAACAAGCACTTATTGGGCACCTGTGTCATATATCATTTGATCTTATCTAGGGCACCTAGTTGGCTGTCATGTGTTAGACGTTAAGCTCATGTAAACAAAACTTTGTGAGAACCTAGCAACTCTTAACTGTAAGCATGT
Source organism: Hylobates moloch (assembly GCF_009828535.3). Taxonomy (NCBI): domain Eukaryota; kingdom Metazoa; phylum Chordata; class Mammalia; order Primates; family Hylobatidae; genus Hylobates; species Hylobates moloch. The sequence goes on along the minus strand of NW_026652293.1, from coordinate 30,259,016 downwards.
GTCAGCTATGGCAACATTTTATGGGTGTTTTCCTTGTCACCTGGTTCTATGGATATATGCCTGTATAATTGCCCTGATGTTTTGTGTTTATATTGCCTCCTGCATCTGATGGCATTTCAATCATTCTTTCAATAGGTCCAAGGCCAAGAGCCATTTCCACACATGTGCATGCATGAATATGAGGTAATGCTCACATGCACATGGAATTGTATAAGCCATTCCCAATGTTATCGTGCACTCTGGGTGATGCTGGCCTGAATTGGATTTGAGTGGCATGAATAATGTTTGAGCATGTGTTTGAATGCAATGCTACAGTCCTTTTTGTCTAAAATAGTCTTGGAATTAACTTCCAACCTATCATCTCTGACTACCATTTTCAAAACCATGTATGATTGCCACCAAAAAAAAAAAAAGGTGGAGATAACTATGTGAAATAATGAATATATTAATTTGCCTGACTAGAATACTATTTTACTGTGTATATCGAAACATCATGTTGTATACCTTAAATATATATAGTTTTAAAAAGTGATAAATAAAAGGTTCTGAAAATGGTCACAAAGGGTATGTTCTCTTAGGGCTGGGATAAGAAGTCTCAGCCTGGCCGGGCGCAGTGGCTCACGCTTGTAATCCTAGCACTTTGGGAGGCCGAGGCGGGCGGATCACGAGGTCAGGAGATCGAGACCACGGTGAAACCCCGTCTCTACCAAAAATACAAAAAAATTAGCCGGGCGTGGTGGCGGGCGCCTGTAGTCCCAGCTACTCGGAGAGGCTGAGGCAGGAGAATGGCGTGAACCCGGGAGGCGGAGCTTGCAGTGAGCCGAGATTGCGTCACTGCACTCCAGCCTGGGTGACAGAGCCAGACTCCGACTCAAAAAAAAAAAAAAAAAAAAAAAAAAAAGAAGTCTCAGGATAATGGAAGACATCCCCAAAGTAAAAATAATCTCTGAATATTAGAATTTAAAGCGACTGCTTACGGATCAACTACTTGGAATCTCTCGATTTGAAAAATGAGAAAATGAAAATGTGTTTCTCAAGGCCACACAGGCAGAGATGAAACTGGCTCTCGATCCAGGGGCTCTTAGCCTGGAGCTTTCTGAGCCACATTATAAAAGTAATAAAGGAATAAGATACATCTTTTATACATGATAAGTAATCATTTAAGCAATTTTCTTGTTGGCTATAGTTGAGTACATATGTGTGTGCTAGCATTAGGGAACAAAAATAAATATGTAGGATGCTATCAATGCTATTTTAATAAAATCAAGCTTAAGAGGACAGAGCTAGGACTCTCACTTCTTAAAGACATACCAGCTTCTGGGCATCTATTTACCCCAAGAAGTCGGAAATACCACTGAGGCTCATTTCCACTTTCTCCTTCCTTGGAGGCAGACTAAGGTTTTATTCTCCCTCCTCAGAGGCCTTCATTTTGGGATTCAATGGGAATGTGAAGTTTGTTGCCAGAGTAGAACACACATGCTTTTTCATTCATGGGATGCTGGGATGTGCTAGAAGTTGGACTGAAAATATGGTACCTGCCATGTCTCAAAGTGACTGTGTCTGAGTGTCCTGTGGGCTGCACATATGAGAACCTAAAGCAGTGATGTTGCTTCCTGGTTCTTTCCTTGCAGTAGAAATTATGGCAATAGATGAAATCGGCAAGACTTCAGGGTTGGGCTCAGCTAAAGCACAGGCTTTGGAGTCAGCCTGACCTGGCTTTACATTTTGGTTCATTCAGTTACTAGTTCCTTATTAGTAATACTTGGTGTCTGCTTCTTCATTGTTAAATGGAGGCAATAGTACTTCAACCTTGTAGAGTTTTTGAAAGATGAATAATTACTGTAAAGTGCCTTAAAATGCGTGGAACCACATTTCTTTAAAAAGTCCAAAGCCAACAGTACAGCATAGTGAATTCGTTTGCCCAAAGATCAGAAAGACCAAGGCTCCCCTTCAGGATAGGATTGCCTGGTGTGAGATAAAGTGGCATGTGGCCCCAATGGTCTGGATCTTAGTTCACAGCAGGAGGTATGACTGGAGAAGGATTGAGAAAGAGGTAAGAAAGAGACTAGAAACGTAGCCACCAATATGCTTGTGAAGGGCTTTATGTGCCAGGTTGTTCAGTAGGATGGTGCCCTGTAGGCAAAGAAGAGCTGTGAATGATTTGTAAGCAGGAATTAGTGTGACTGGATTCATGTTTTAGAAAGGTCACTCACTCAAGGGCTTAGAGAATGAAGTGGAGCTAGGGAAGCCAGATAAATGATGATTACCGTAATTCAAATGAGAGACGATGAAGGCTTTCATCATGGTAATGAAAGCAAAGAGGAAACAGATTACAGGGACATTTAAGAGGTGAAATCTAAAGAATCTGGTGATCCAATAAGTCTGTGTGTTAGGGATACGAGTATAGGAAAGTTGAGAGACATAAGGAAGAGTCCAAGATGGATCCAAGGCTTTAGGTTTGTACATGGTTAGACAGTGATGCCATTAAAGGATGAGGACTATAAAAGAAGGATCAGTCTGGGCACAGTGACTCATGCCTATAATCCCAGCACTTTGGGAGGCTGAGGTGGGTGGATCACTTGAGCCCAGGAGTTCGAGACCAGCCTGGGCAACATGGAGAAACCCCACCTCCAGGAGGCTAAGGCAGGAGGATCACTTGAGCCTGTGACGGTGAGGCTATAGTGAGCTGTGATTGCACCACTGCACTCCAGCCTGGGTGACAAAGCGAGACCCTCTCTTTTTATTTTAGTTGAGAAGGGAAATTTGAGATATAAATTTGGGGGCCCATAGGTAGAAAGCAAAGCCTTGACCACAGATGAGACTGCCTAGGATATGGAGGTAAAAGAAACCTCAGCACTTAAAAAAGAGATAGAGGAAAGATGGAGCAGAATCAGGAGGAATGAGCACTGAGGATAGAGGAAAATCAAGGAAGAAGAGGGTTTTGTTAGTCAAAGGAAGACTGTCAGCAACATGGCAGTAATAACTGGTGTTCAGATATCCAAATGTGTATATACAAAGAATGAGGACTATCACTGCTGGATTTAGCCGTCAGGTGAGTTTTGAAGCAATTGTTCTTCTAGAACGGTGAATTCAGAATCCACGATTATCATAGATCACTAATTTGGTTTTTTCCATGCCCTGATGCTAGAAAAAAGATGCTGTGGATAGTAGGAAGGATCCTTGGAAATGTTTATGCTCCCTCGTAGATTCTGTTATTTAAATCATTGAAGTGGTATAGCATCATACATAAAAGTGCAGGCTCTGGAGTAAGACTGCCTGGGTTCAAATCCCAGCCCTATCATGTACCATTGTGGCACATTTATATTTTGGGACTTGGGCAAGCTACCTCACTGTTACTTAGCTCCTACATCTCAGAATAAGGATGATAAATCGATATGACCATTACACAAAAAGCACTTTGCACATTGCCTGGTAAGCACTTAATACATGTTAATAGATTACTGTTATTGTTACAACTAACTGCCCTGCCAGTACTGAATTTGGTATATTGCTTTCTGTGTTTTCAGTGGTAACATTTTTGAAGGGCCTCCTTTTTACTCTCCTTTCATCAGCCCAAGAAGGGTGCTGAGGAGCCTTTCTGCTCAAGCAGAAATGAGCCCCAAGTTTTACCCAACAAAACAGGAACCCAAAGCAGGTTGCAGTTTCAAGACTGGATCTCGTATCATTCCTTCTCCTTGCCTTTTTCATCCACCAGACCTCATCACACACAGATTCAGCAAATCTATTGCTTCTCAAAACATGCTCAAATATAAGATGACCCTACAAAGATCATCTCTCATTTCCCAATGGAAAGAACTTCCCCCACATTCAAAGAAAGGATTTGGACAACTTGATTATGAGAACATTTAGCAATACAGATGTAGTAGTCAAATGTCCCTTTATGTTTGATTTAGTAAATTAATTACACAGATATATTGAAAGTCACATAATTGATGAAATATTGTACTTAGAAGTATTGATTTGTTCACTCACATTTTATGAAGTAATTATATTCAAATTATATTCAGTTATATTCATCTCACCAGATGACTTGAGATATAGTACTGTTTGAATCTGTTTTTGATGTGGTCACTGGAAAGTACATCATTTTCAAAACATTTAAAAGATAGACAAATTATCCCTTAGTGTATATTGTGATCTTCACAGCATAATCACTCTGAAAGGCTTATATGCAACAACTTTCAGCACTCACAACTACGAAGAAATGCGCCATTATGAGAATTGTTTAGATAGCTGGGCCTCTTTCTTACTGATAAGTCTCCAATACATTGATCGAGGTCATTTTAGCTTAATGTATCTTCCCCAAACAATATTTTTACAATAAAGTAATTGAGAAAGTACCCTATAATATGCAAGATTTTGAAAGGACTGAAGTATGTTTTTTTTTCCTGAGGGATAATTTTGGAAAAATTAAAACCTCTACCTTATATTCAAGCACGTACAGAGGTATAGAATTGGGTTGGAGGTGGGCTGGAAATTCCCATTTGGGCTTAAATTCTGGGTGCTCTAAACTGGGGGCAGCCACTGGTTCAGCCTCACTGGCCCAAGAAGCTGAGAAAGATTGTTGATTTGTGATTAGTGTTTATGGGAAAGTCAGGGCATAAAGTTAAGGTGTTGAGAGAATCCTGGGAATATCTTTCCCATTTAACCCATTCTTAATGGTTCAAACTTACTTTTTTTTTTTTTTTTTTTTTTTTTCTGTCCTGGAGAAATTTCTAAGGGCAAGACTTGAATCATCTATTAGAGATCGGTGTAGAGGGCTGGGTGCGGTGGCTCATGCCTTTAATCCCAGCACTTTGGGAGGCCAAGGCGGGCGGATTACCTGAGGTCCAGAGTTCAAGACCAGCTTGGTCAACATGGTGAAACCCTGTCTCTACTAAAAAATACAAAAATTACCTGGGCATGGTGGCATATGCCTATAATCCCAGCTACTCAGGAGGCTGAGGCAGGGGGACTGCTTGAACCCGGGAGGCAGAGATTGCAGTGACCCAAGATCATGCCACTGCACTCCAGCCTGGGCGACAGAATGAGATTCCATATCAAAAAAAAAAAAAAAACAAAAAAAAAACAAGAGATCAGTGTAGAAATAGGAGCTCCATAGATTCTGGAATACTCTCATTTAGTCAGAAATTAAACCTAGTAGGTGACTAAATCATTACTGGGCTATGTTTTAATATAATCTCCAGATAGGTGATGTAATGTTTGAATCATGTCCAAAGCCAAAGGCTAAGTCTTTTCTGTCTGTTGGTGACTGTATGTCTGTGTATGTAATTCCCCAACAAGCATCTGCTTCTTTATGTCACAACTGTCGAAACAGAAGAGAATGGTTCTTCCTCCAGCACTGATCTATGGAAGAACCTGAGTCTTTCCCTTCTGTCGTATCAGGTGAGGGGTGGAGATCAATTGGCCAAAGGTATACAGATTCTGCACTTATTCAGGGCTTATATTTACAGAATTCTAACCGTGTCTTTTTATTTATTGTGGAGATATGTATCTCCTCATTAGAAAAGAATCAAATTGCAGCCAAATCATTTCCCACAACTAACTTAAAACTTGGACAAATCATCCAAATGCTCAGCTGCACTGATGTGGGGCATTTCTTACAAAATATTTTATGTTTCACCATGTTTTTCTCTTATTACAGTATCGTAAAACTAAAATGAGAGTGGGCCTCAGGGGTTCTCTACAAGAGCCTCTGAGTTTATACATGAGAAAAATGACACCCAGTGAGGTAAATTAACTGCCCAATTTCTTACTGTTGGTCATAGCAGAGCTGGGCTCCAGCATGTTTCATCCTTTTATAGGTAGGAAAATTGAGGCACAGAAGAGTGACTGCCTTGACCAGGGTCAGATTTCAGTTGCTAGTTTAATGTTCTTTTTCTGAGATAACTCCTTGGCGTATTTCTCATTTTTCTTTTTTTGAGATGGAGTCTTGCTCTGTCGCCCAGACTGGAGTGCAGTGGCACGATCTTGGCTCCCTGCAACCTCTTTCTCCCAGGTTCAAACAATTCTCCTGTGTCACCTTCCCGGGTAGCTGGGACTTCAGGGGTGCACCACCACGCCTGACTAATTTTTTGTATTTTTAGTAGAGATGGGATTTCACTGTGTTAGCCAGGATGGTCTCAGATCTCCTGACCTCATGATCTGTCCGCCTCAGCCTCCCAAAGTGCTGGGATTACAGGCGTGAGCCACTGTGCCTGGCCTGAATTTTCATTTAAACTGATTTTCAAGCTTGATGGAACCTTTATCTATTGTTGAAATACCACGTGTATTTCTAATGGAGACATCTATCTCGTCTTTTCAGAAGTCACCATGTGTATATATGATTCACTATGTTGGCCTTTCCTTTAAAAATGTCAGAGAACAACAGGTTAAAACTAAGCACAGCTCTAGTTGTGGGGACATTAACAAGAGAACAGATTTCAAATTACCAAGTTTTCTCTTCCTTTTGTTCCACTCTGTTGTCAGGTTATCATGCAGCTTGTAATTGACCAAGTGGCTCAGTTTAGGATCGTTGATAGTACTGTGATAAGACTTTCTCTTTTATCTATCATTGTTCTTTAATGACTGTTGACATTTTGCATCTATATATACATAGTCATGTCCAGAGATTATTTCTCTCTCCCTGCTACAGACCCTTGTAAGTTTTGGAGTCTTTCAGGAAGAGGTCAGTTTCATGGCCAGAATGTTGACCATGTAAGCTTTATACAGACTTACTGCTGTTTCAAATCACTGCCCATTTTGCTCTTGGTAAAAGGAAACTTTTTGGTAGGGGATTCCTAGTGTTTAAAAATCGTTTTTCATCCCAAATAGCCTGGCCTACTTTGGGAAGGCAGTGGATCCAACAGTAATCTGAAGCTGCTGCTCTTGCCCCATCCAGGCAGTTGTACCATGGTAGGAGGGGATCTTCGCATTCTGAGATCTGCAGGGAGCAGGGGAGAGGCCACAGTGGACCTGGCATAGGAAGTGGTAGAGGAGAAACAGCATATTTGTTCGACTGAGATGCAAGATACTCCCTGATGCAGTCTTCATGGTCCAGTCTCTTCTCAAAATGTTTGTTACTTCTCTTTATGGATGTATAAAGGTAGTTTGGCTCATAAGAGCTCATTTAATTCATTCTTCTGACTTTAGGCAATACAGTGTTTTTGTTTTTGAGATGGAGTCTCCCTCTGTCACCCAGGCTAGAGTGCAGTGGTGCAATGTTGGCTCCTGGGTTCAAGCACTTCTCCCATCTCAGCCTCCTGAGTAGCTGGGATTACAGGTGCACGCCACCACGCCCAGCTAATTTTTATATTTTTAGCAGAGATGGAGTTTTGCCATGCTGGCCAGCCTGGTCTCAAACTCCTGATGTCACGTGATCTGCCCACCTTGGCCTTCCAAAGTGTTGGAATTACAGATGTGAGCCACCATACCCAGCCAGCAATACAGTTTTAATTCATCTTTTTTCTGAAAAAAAAAAAAAAAAAAATCTGTAAGGAAGATGCTATAAACGCACTCCATGCATATTTTCCCAACATTGCAAAGGCACATGAATTACCATTGTTCTTTTGTGAAGACTAAGAACTGTATAATGGTATGTAAGCCCACACACATACCTAAATGCTTGTATGTTTGTGAAGGGATGTAGTGATAGCAAAAAATCTGTGCCTAATCTCCTTGTACAAAAAAAGTATTGTTCACAAAAGCAGTAAGGATTCAAAAAGGAAGATTTATTGGTTTTTTTTTTTAAGGACTCAATGAAACATAAATTTAAACAATTGAAAAATCATGGTTTATACTCCAATTATCTCCAAAAGGCATTTTAGTACAAATTAGAATCTCCTTTTTAACTTCTCTTTATTCAGACACATCATACAAGGTTTCTTTCCTTTTGGTCCTCTTTGCTTCAAGTATTTACCTCTAGCTTCCCTGGAATCTCTGATTCCCTTTATTTCAACTGCTTCTTAGGATACCTTTTTCTAGGCCATGCAAGAAATGTCCAGAGAACACTATGCTCTTTCAATAACAGTTAAATGTCCTTTCTATGCTGGAATGCTTTTCTTTATAGGTAACTTCACAGAAATGTATAACCCTTTATTTCTGTGGTCAGAAGAGTGTGGCGTTCCATGCAGGTGGTTGCTCTCATATAGAATCTTACCACAATCACTTCCTGAGTCTATGCTGCAGGTGACAGCAGCTGTCTTGTGGTAGAGCCTTTGACAGCACCAGCTATAACTCTAATGTCCTCACTTTGCCTTCCCTTTCACCTGTGAGCTTACTCAGACTGAACCCTCAGTTTTACCTTTACCCTCCACTGCTTTGCCAGTCAGACAAAACTTGGTGCCCCCAGTATCCCTGTTCACTGGGACTTTCTTCCCCCTCCTCATTGTCTGCCTGGGCGCTGGTGTCGCAGTGGAGTGTCAGGGGAAGACATCTCCAGGTGTGAACTCCTGATGGAGTCCTCACCAGGCTGAGTCATCTACAGTTCACACGGGTACATTCCCAAGTCTAGGTTGTGATATAATGTACTATGAACTCTCGGTGAAACAGGTGTCTCCTCTGAAGCCATAATCATTCAAAAGGAAATGGTAGTGATCTGAGTTTCACTGACTCTTGATGACTTTGGACTATTTAGAGTTGAAAAGACTGACCCATACTTTATGATTCAAAATTGCCTGTGTGATTAGAGAACTGAGCTCTGTCATTACTCTCATCCTAGCACTTCCTGCCGCAGCCTTACTCACATTGCTTGGACACTTATATGTCAACTGGTGCTGTGCCCTTTATTTAAATGAAACAAATGGATCAGGCAGGATATGGTATCAGTTTTCTGGTTGTGGTGGCTTAAAATGTGGCTATGAAAAATTTGCGAAAGAAGATTAAATTCAGTTAAAAGCCTTAGTGAGAGAAGTACCATTTCAGTTTTCTTATTCTAATTAGGGAACATATTGTGACATTCTTTAAGAAGATAAAACTGGAAGCAGATATTCACACATTAAACAATAAAGTTCAAGGCCAGTTTAAATGATGAAGGATTCAGATTTTGTTTTAAAATATCTGCTTAAGCCGAGAAACGTATTAAAACTTGGAAAGAAAAATTCCATGTAGGAGATTTTAAAACTAGAAAAATCCTTAAAAGCATTTTCATCATCACATATAAATATAATATAATAAAAATATTCATCTTTTCATCTTGAATATCTCAGATTTGAAGACACGGATTTTTGCAAAGAGGATCATAGCTTTTGATGCCTTTGATATCAAACTGATAAATGATAGGTGGTATCTTGCTTTAGACTGCATACATAATATGCAATTTGAATATTTGTCATAATTATTTATTTTTGATAAAAATGATTTTTTTTTTTTTGAGATGGAGTTTCACTCTTGTTGCCCAGGCTGGAGTGCAATGGCACTATCTCGGCTCACTGCAACCTCTGCCTCCTGGGTTCAAGTGATTCTCCTGCCTTAGCCTCCCAAGTAGCTGGGATTATAGGTGTGTGCCACCACGCCCAGCTAATTTTGTATTTTTAGTAGAGACAGGGTTTCACCATGTTGGTAAGGCTGGTCTCAAACTCCTGATCTCAAGAGATTCACCTGCCTTGGCCTCCCAAAGTGGTGGGATTACAGGCGTGAGCCACTGTGCCTGGCTGATAAAAATTTTAAAAATACATTAGGATAAATTTCTATTTAAAGAACACTTTCAATAATTGCTTTTGTACTGAGAACAACCTTTGCTAGATTTTTAAAAGTGGGTATATGCAACTGAAACTTTATTCACCATCTTCAGTATAGCTTTTTACATTTGGACTTCCCATTGAAAGACCTCATTATAGGTGACTTCACGGAGGCAACTGTTGCTATCTTTGAACATAAAAGAGTTGTCAGTTTACATGAGAGCAGTCTTTTGACTCAGAAGAAGGGAATGGTATCCAATAAGGTATATTAAGATTTCGTTTTCAGTGTAACTTCTTTGAAAAAAATGAAATAGGAGACTAGTTGAGATTGTCAGCCCCAACTTGTCTCTGCCCACCATGATGGTTTTCTTTTATAAAGCAAGAATTTTAAGAAGCAGAGGAAATGAAGACATAAAATGAAGTGCATATGAATGAATGGAAGAGAGATGAAGATGTCCCAGTGGTGAGCATTATATGAAATTAGGCTGGAATAGTAGATAGGATAAGACCATGATAGTCCTTGTAGGCAATATTGAGGAATTCTGGTGCTTAACTTCAAAGGAAAGGAAAGAAACTACAGAATGTTAAGCAGAGAAGTCATGATACAATTTGTATTTTGGAAACATTTTCTGATTGCTGAGTGGAGGGAAGCAAAAGAAGTTGCAGGGAATTCAGCTAGGAAGTGATGGCAGGCAAGAGATGATTGAGGTTTGGTCTAGATGTGGCCATAGTGGAGATGGACTTGAATGGATTTGAGATATTTAGTGGGTTATATCAACAAAATTCAGTGTTAAATAGGCAGGTGAGAAAGATGGAGAGCCTGTAAGGATAGCTTCCGGCTTTCCGACTTGAAGGCATGGCAATCACAAGTTTGGTTTTTTTTTTGTTGTTGTTTGAGACGGAGTCTCGCTCTGTCGCCCAGACTGGAGTGCAGTGGCGCAGTCTCGGCTCACTGCAAGCTCCACCTCCCGGGTTCACGCCATTCTCCTGCCTCAGCCTCTCCGAGTAGCTGGGACTACAGGCGCCCGCCACCACGCCCGGCTAATTTTTTGTATTTTTAGTAGAGACGGGGTTTCACCGTGGTCTCGATCTCCTGACCTCGTGATTCGCCCGCCTCGGCTTCCCAAAGTGCTGGGATTACAAGCGTGAGCCACCGCGCCCGGCCACAAGTTTGGTTTTAAACAGGTTTTGTGTAAAGAACTTTTGAGATAACCAATTGGAAATGTAAAGTGAGCTGGGCGCGGTGACTCATGCCTGTAATCCCAGCACTTTGGGCTGATGAAGTGGGCAAATCACTTGAGGTCAGGAGTTCGAGACCAACCTGGCAAGCAAGGCGAAACCCTGTCTCTAATAAAAATACAAAAAATTGGCCGGGCATGCTGGCGGGCGCCCATAGTCCCAGCTACTCAGGAGGCTGAGGCAGGAGAATGGGGTGAACCTGGGAGGCGGAGCTTGCAGTGAGCCGAGATAGTGCCACTGCACTCCAGCCTGGGTGACAGAGCGAGACTCCGTCTCAAAAAAAAAAAAAAAAAAAAGTAAAAGTAATAAGTAAATAAATAAAGTGGATGGCAGACATGAGGACCTGAAGTTGAGGATGAAGTCTGGGCCAAGGAAGTATCTTGGGAGGTCAACACTTACGGTGGTTATTGAAGCCCTTGCCATGGATGAGATCACCCAAGGGGAGACTCAGACTGAGAAGCTATGGAGATTAAGGAGCCCTGAGGAGCACCGACATTTAGAGTTGGGGTAAGGAGAGGAGCCAGCAAAGCCTTGAATAGGGAAGGTCAGAAGGCAGACAGACACCTGGCAGTATGACATCATCGTATCCAAGGGAAGAGAGTTACACAAAGGAAGGAGGGAAAAAGATTTGATGTCTCAGAAAGAGAATGAGGGACACATGCAGGAAAGGAAACCCAGGGCACATCCCTTTCCTCTAAATAAGAAAGATAATTGAGCATCATCTTTTTTTTTTTTTTAAATTGAGATGGAGTCTCGCTATGTTGCCAGGCTGGAGTGCAGTTTCGTGATCTCGGCTCACTGCAACCTCCACCTCTTGCGTTCAAACGATTCCCCTGCCTCAGCCTCCCCAGTAGCTGGGACTACAGGTGCCTGCCACCACACCCGCCTAATTTTTCTGTGTATTTTATTGTATTTTATTTTATTTTATTTTTATTTTTATTTTTATTTTTTGAGACGGAGTCTCGCTCTGTCACCCAGGCTGGAGTGCAGTGGCGCGATCTCGGCTCACTGCAAGCTCCGCCTCCCGGGTTCACGCCATTCTCCTGCCTCAGCCTTTCCGAGTAGCTGGGACTACAGGCGCCCGCCACCACGCCTGGCTAATTTTTTGTATTTTTAGTAGAGACGGAGTTTCACTGTGGTCTCGATCTCCTGACCTCGTGATCCACCCGCCTCGGCCTCCCAAAGTGCTAGGATTACAAGCGTGAGCCACCGCGCCCGGCCTTCTGTGTATTTTAGTAGAGACAGGGTTTCAACATGTTGGCCAGGATGGTCTCGACCTCCTAACCTCATGATCCGCCTGCCTTGGCTTCCCAAAGTGCTGGGATTATAGGCGTGAGCCACCGCGCCAGGCCGAGCATCATCTTTAAATGGTTTATAGTTGGACTAATTCATGGGAGATTACAGGTCACATCATATAAACTTGCTGCTATTTCACTGAATCAGTTTTAGTGCACTAAGCAACTGAAATGGTAGCAAGAGCAACAAAGCACTACGTAATAGCAACCAGCACACACTGTCAGGTTTAAACATGATGCTCAAATTCCTAGCTCCTGACATCGTCCCATACAGCTGCCAAGTACACTACCTATCAAGGCTGCCTGAGCACTGCAAACTGATCTCATGCTCTGAGGCCTGCCTCATCCTCTTGCCCTCCTCCCACACAGCCCTAGGCTCTCTGCCCTTTGAGATGGCAGGCAGAAAGCATTGCAGCTCTGGGCTCATAGACCACAGATGGGTGGGCAGTCCTAGGGTGGAAATAGTTCATCTGGTATGAGCAGCAACCTGAAAGTCCCAGACCCTTAATCTCATTGAAAATCTCATGTTCCTCTCACAATTCTTTCTGTTCCCATCTCACCATGGATTTTTTTGCTTGGAACATTAGTTTTTTTTACACTGAATGTCATATATGTAGACAATGGAAACTTTGTGTAATGTATTGGGGAAATTTGAAAGTAGGCTTCGGACTTCAGGGAGATTTCTGTATGTTCAGGTTCTTGTTTGGTTTTTCTTTTTCTTTTTCTTTCTTTTTTTTTTTTTTTTGAGACAGAGTCTCGCACTGTCACTCAGGCTGGAGTGCAGTGGCACCATTTCGGCTCACTGCAACCTCTGCCTCCCAGGTTCAAGGATTCTCCTGCCTCAGCCTCCCAAGTAGCTGGGACTACAGACTCGCACCACCACACCCAGCTAATTTTTGTATTTTTAGTAGAGATGGGGTTTCACTATGTTGGCCAGGATGGTCTTGATCTCTTAATCTTGTGATCCACCCACCTCGGCCTCCCAAAGTGCTGGGATTACAGACTTTTCTTAGAGTCAGACTGCCTATATTCCTTCCTTCCTTCCTTCCTTCCTTCCTTCCTTCCTTCCTTCCTTCCTCCCTCCCTCCCTTCCTTCCTTCCTTCCTTCCTTTCCTTCTTTCTTTCCTTCCTTCCTCCCTCCCTCTTTCTTCCTTCCTTCCCTCCCTCATTCCCTCCCTCTGTTCCTTTCTCTCTCCTTCTATCCATCATGCTGTCCACCATCTTTCCATCCATCCATCCATCCATCCATCCATCCATCCATCCATCCAAGCACTGCATTAGGTACTGTGGGGATATAAGGTGAGAAATGCTGTAGAAGAAATAAGTCATAAACATAAACAGTGATGACACAGGATAGAACAAGGCAAATGCTGAGAGAGTTGAGGATGAAATGCTCTGGGCATTCACGGGAGAGAGAAGCTGTGGAGGGTATCCACAAGGAAGTGCACAATCCGATTTACGCATCTAAGAAGAAGACTGGCTGTTACCTGGAAATAGATTTAGGGAGGGTGGAAGCAGGGAGTGTTCCTGATAAAGGAAATAGCAAGCCTAAAAGCCAGAGGTGGGAAAGGGTTAGAGCAGCCTAGATCTGCGCATTGGAGCCCAGTGAACTCTTGATGAGGTAAAGTTGGAAAGGTTGGCAGGGGCTACATCTGCTGAGTTTTGAAAGAAGTTTGGATTTTTAATTTTGTCATTACCGTTAAAGCACTAAAAAGCATGATGATTTCACAGATTATACAAAGATAGCGATTAAATCACCTTAGTGAAAAGCAGAGCATGTTTTTCAGTTTAGAACAGCAGAAAGAGGGCCGGGCGCGGTGGCTCAGGCCTGTAATCCCAGCACTTTGGGAGGCTGAGGCAGGTAAATCACCTGAGGTCAGGAGTTCAAGACCAGCCTGGCCAACATGGAGAAACCCCATCTCTACTAAAAATACAAAAAATTAGCCAGATGTGGTGGTGTGTGCCTGTAATCCCAGCTACTCGAGAGGCTGAGGCAGGAGAATCACTTGAACCTGGGAGGTGGAGGTTGCAGTGAGCCAAGATTGCGCCACTGCACTCCAGCCTGGGCGACAGAAGGAGACTCTGTTTCAAAAAAAACAACATTTGAAAGAGGACCTGCTTATAGGCAAACAATCATATGTATGCCAAGTGATTGAAATTTCTCGTAATTGTATGCCTCAAAAGGGCACTATTTCTTATGGGAAATTTAAAATGAGACCCCGATGAACTGCTACTACTGATGATGATTATTCCAAGGACTTGTCCTGAGTACAACCTGAGGAAATATTTTCTGTTTCCTTTTATTCTCCTAAGGCCACAGCTGGGAAACCGCCTTTGCCCCTTTGCTTCCTGTCCTAACCTGTTGGAGCTGTGTGTTTTAGTGAGGGGTGGGAGTGTTGTGAAGTGAGCCCGAGGGATCCTGCTTGCCTCACTCTATTGTTTAAGGAGGGGCTCCAGCTGCTTTGATCTGTGTCTCTGGGTGAGTGTGGGTGGTAGTGGGCGGTCCAGCCTACGTCTGGCTGCCTGGCGGTCTTTCCTAAGAAGAACCTTGAGGGTCAGCGACTGTGTGCTATTATAGTTATTATTATAATAAATGCTTCGGTGCCAGAGAAGTAGCATACAGCAGTCAGACGCAATTACCATCCACGCTTTACTAGACTTAAAGAAATCTGTGAAAATCTGACTCAAATGACTCCGTTTCGGATGGTTTTATGTAGGACTTGAGGTAAACTTGCAAAGTCTCATTTCTTTGGCTGTGGGGAGAATGCTGGCTGGCAGAATCAAGGATTTGGAGGGAGCTGGAGTGAGAGCGCAGAAAGAGGGGAGGATGAAACCTTGAAGAGGTGTCCCTGGCTTTGTACAAATGAATAGTCAAAGGAATGATGGATGGGACCTAGCACCAGAGTTCAGTGAAAGATGGAGAAAAACCTGCTTGTTTTGTTTACTGAGCTTAGAATGGCTTCAGATCTGTTCAGGGTTCCAGTGTGATTTTTTAAATTTTATTTTCTGATGATGTGCAATATCTTAATGCCAGATCCCGAACCCATACCTGGGTTCCAACACACAAATCATTGCATGAGCTCTAGAATGCACCAAGCTTTTTCCCACCTTGGGCTTTTAGGCTTGCTCTTTCCTTTGTCAGGGGCACTCCCAGCTTCCACCCTCCCTAACTCCATTTCTCCATAACAGCCAGTCTTCTTTTTAGATGCATACATCAGATCATGCACTGATTCCTGTTCAAGTAGGAAAACATGGATAATACGATACATGCTTGACGCAGGCAAATATCTTTGGAAAAATAAAACACTAGCAACCCCCTTGGCTGGGTGCAGTGGCTCACGCCTGTAATCCCAACACTTTGGAAGGCTGAGGCATGTGGATCACTTGAGGTCAGGAGTTCACAGCCTGGCCAACAGGGTGAAACCCTGTCTCTACTAGAAATACTAAAATATTCCATTGTATTTCAGAAGATTATAAAAGCTCTAAGGTGAATTTTGAAGTCTTCATCAGCATATCCGTATTAAAAAGAGATGACAGAAGCCAAAATAAAAGAATTATGGGCTGACAGGACAACTGGATTAAAATAAGCATCAGTTTCACTAAAAATGGCTAACTTGAAGATAAATCTTTTGACTCCAGCTCTCTAGAGGATCTAAGGTGACCTTGATGGACAGTGGAAGAAATCACAACATGGAACTCCTTGAATAAAAATTTATTGACTTTAAAAAAAAATACTAAAATTAGCTGGGTATGGTGGTGCATGCCTGTAATCCTGAATGCTCGGGAGGCTGAGGCATGAGAATCGCTTGAACCTGGGAGGTGGAGGTTGCAGTGAGCTGAGATCACACCACTGCACTTCATCCTGGGCAACAGAGTGAGACTGTCTCAAAAAAAGAAAAACAACAACAACAAAAACACACACACAAAAAAATTAGCAACCTCCTTCTTTGAAATGTTACTGGCTCATAAAGTCTGAGTGTTCAAGCATGCAGTATAGCCTCCCTATTCTATGTGATGTTTGTTAAATTAATAAAATAAATTTACATCTCATTGACCAAGGATAAAAGAAGGAAGGGGGAAAGGAGGCTTAAATCAGCAAAACAAAATCTACCGATGAGGTACTTCGGAAATAAAGATGATTTATCAGGAAAGAGTAAAAGAAAATCTGCAATAAAGTGATACAGAGACAAATAGTTTGATGTATTTGTTATGTAAATAATTCATAAGAAAAACACTGTGCCATAAGAAAAACATAGATAAATGGACAAAGATCATGAAGCAGACAATTATGAAAATAGAACTAAAACAGCAAACCGGCATATGGCACTTTCTACCCTCCTTGCCACCCATCTTACTACCTACCAACTTCCTGTGCCTTTCCACTGCTTTATATATTTCTCCTTAACAAATACCACTATCCTAATATTCTCTCTCGATATTACTTATTTATCTTGTTTATTTTCTTTCCCCCCAAATTGCATGTAAACTCCCTGCGGGCTGGGACATCTGTTGGTTTTGTTTGCTACTGTATGCATCCCATTGCCTAGAACTCAGGGAAGGTCCAAGACAACCATCTATGGGTTTTTTAAAGTTCAACAGAGCATTCATTCGTTTGTTAAAAAGAAAGACTAAATGCCTACCATGGACCAGGCACTGTGTGATATAATAGGGCTTCATTTTTCCTTTTTCAAAAGTGTGAGATGTGTTTTCTACCTGTTAGAACTGCAGAGGTGAGTGCAGAGATTTGTCCGTGGACACAGCTTTGTTTCAAAAACTTTTTTTTTTTAATTTTGGCCAAAATTTTAAAACCGATAGATTTCATACGCAAAGCCAGATTTCTGTCTTCTTTTAAAAGAAGAGTTGATGCTGACTACAACAGGCATCAATTGCATGTGGCTACAACTGGCAGGGGGTGAAGTGCTGCTTCTTACGCCCTTTGGGCAGAATCTCCACCACTTCATGTTGCCTTACTCTAAGGCTGGCAGTGCCCTTTGGCAACCGGTAGTTGCCAAACCATGGTAGTAGTTGGGCAGGTATTGGTCACAGAATAAAGACCACATACAAGCTACATTACACGGTTTTATTAAGCTCAGTTGCAGAAATATTCTAGAATTTTAAATAGAAAAGTTGTTTCCTGCCCCCCGCCCCCCCCCCCCACCCCCAGTAGCAAGAGTAAATAATAAATGGTTTTAGGGAAGTTAGTCTCAATTTGGGAGATGATTTGAGAGAGACCCATTTTTCAAACACATTAATGATGAAAAGCATCATTCTATGCAAAAGGAGCTTGGAACAAGCTCTCCCATCATTTTCTTGGTGGGACCATTTCAAAGACTCGATACTGAGTTAAGTGCAATACAGCTGGGTGTTTAATCTCAGTGCAGCTTGGTAACTTCAAAGTCCTGCAGGCAAGGCTGTAGAGAGTGTCTTCATGGAGTTCTCATGCAATGCAGATACCCAAGGCCAATACACTCCCCAGACATGAAGCCCATACATCCCCTCACTCTAGATGGCATTGCCCTTGGCTTTAAGGGAGACCCATTTGAAAGGAAAGGGGTATGTTTGCGATAGGCTTAGAATCTGTTGGGCAGGCTCTGGAGGGGAGATGTTGGCTAAGGACCTCCATCCCTGGAACCGTAATGCAACTCCATTGAAGGCTGTGCATTTAAAGGACAATGGGGCAGGCATGGTAGCTCGTGCCTATAATTCCAGCACTTTGGGAGGCTGAGGTGGGAGGATTGCTTGAGGCCAGGAGTTTAAGACCAGCCTGGGAAATACCATGAGAACCTGTCTCTACCAAAAAGTAACATATTTAGCTGAGTGTTGTGGCACGCATCTGTGGTCCCAGCTAATCGGGAGGCTGAAATGAGAAGATGACTTGAGCCCGGGAGGTTGAGGCTGCAGTGACCTGTGATCACACCACTGCACTCCACTCTGGGTGACACAGTGAGACTCTGTCTCAAAAATAAAACAAAAGAAAACAGGCTGGGTATGGTGGTGCACACCTGTAATTCCCAGCACTTTGAGAAGCCAAGGTAGGCGGATTGCTTGAATCCAGGAGTTTACGACCAGACTGGGCAACATGGTGAAACCCCATCTCTACAAAAACAAAAAACAAACAAACAGAAAAAAAAAAAAACCACAACAAAAATTAGTTGGGCATGGTGGCACACGCCTGTACGCCTGTATTCCCAGCTATTTGGGAGGCTGAGGTTGGAGAATTGCTTGAGCCCAGGAGGTCGAGGCTACAGTGAGCTGAGATTGTGACACAGCACTCCAGCCTGGACAACAGAGTGAGATCCTGTCTCAATAAAAATAAAAATTAAAATAAAATAAAAGAAGGACACCTATTGTTTTCAAAGTAGAGCTTTAGAGGAGGAGACAGAAGAGGAGGGATGTGATAGAAAAAGATTATAACAAGTTTATATATTTTGAAAAGATTGCTCTGAATAAATATATAATGAGCTGCCCTTGTGAAGTTAATTTTTACCACCACAAAGCATGTTCTTTTTTTTTTTTTCTTTTTTGAGACAGAATTTCGCTCTTGTCACCCAGGCTAGGGTGCAATGGCACAATCTCAGCTCACTGCAACCTCTATCTCCCAGGTTCAAGTGATTCTCCTGCCTCAGCCTCCCGAGTAGCTGGGATTACAGACACCTGCCACCACTCCCAGCTAATTTTTCTATTTTTGGTAGAGACGGAGTTTCACTATGTTGGCCAGGCTGGTCTCAAACTCCTGACCTCAGGTGATCCACCCTCCTTGGCCTCCCAAACTGCTGGGATTACAGGCGTGAACCACTGTGCCCAGCCCATGTTCTAAATAAGAAAGGCACAATGAAAAATTTGTAGTTATTTTGAGATTGCTTCCAAAAGACATCCAGGGCAGGGAGGGCATTGGCTCATTGGGTTAGCCAGATGAAGAACCTCGCAAGGATCGCTGAACAGTGAATTTAGCTCTTGTACTTGCATAGTCATGTACTTGGTACAAATTTCACAGCACATGACAGCTGTGTGGCACATCTGTTGGAGATCCAAAAAATCAGTTTCACAAGCATTGGTTGGGAAAGATTCAGCTTGGCACTAGTTCTGAGAAAAGCCCTGGGACTTTGAATTGTGTGCAAATGTAATATGCTGTAAGTTCACTGATATGTTAGTCTTTGCCCATGGGATAAAAATATCTAGTCCTGTTACAAACCAAGCTGTTTAAATCACACTTGCAGTACTGGTCATATGAAGAAGGATACTGGAAATTAGAATTTGTTCCGAGGATGGTAGACAAGAAGAATCTAGAAATTATGACATAGGAAGTGGTTGAAGGACTTGGAGATGACAGATCTCTAGTCCAACTTGAACAGGAAAAGACTAAGGAGGGAGATGCCATAGCTATCTTCAGATTCACAAAAGCCTGATGATGCAGGGCCCTTTGGATGTAAAACAACATCCAAAGATTATGTCTGTTGGATAAATAAAAGAATAAAAAGAGAGTAGGGGTGTGTGTGTGTGTGTGTGTGTGTCTGTGTGTGCATGAGTGCTGTATGTATCTGTGTGTGTTGTGTGTGTATGTTTTCAGGCAAGAGCAAAAACACATGATGAAAATTACAGAAAGAGAGGTAGATTTAAAACACCATATAAAAAATGTTACTGTTTGTAACAACCAAGCTGAATGACCCTCTATTAGGGATTTATAAAAAGAATGTCTACATGCAATGGTAAACTCAATCTTGAGAAGGAACATAAAATGGAAAGATGAGGGCTTTGGAGTCAGACACATCTGGGAGCAAATTATATCTTTGCCATTTAGCTGTGTGACTTTAGGCAAGATACCTAGCCTCTCTGAGTATTTGTTTTTCCATCTATTAAATGGGGATAATAAAACCTATGTTAAAATATTGTGAGAATTAACTGAGCTGACGAATGTAAAGTTCTAGAAACAGTACGTTTTGGATAAGTGTTAGCTGACTTTTCTAGATTAGATGTCATCCAAAGTAGAAAGAGTGAGTTATGGAAATTATTGTAAGGCAGTCACTTAGCAGGTCCATTAGATGTACGTGGTCACAGCTGGGCACGGTGGCTCAGGCCTGTAATCTCAGCACTTTGGGAGGCCGAGGCAGGCGGATCACCTGAGGTCAGGAGTTTGAGACCAGCCTGGCCAACACTGGCGAAACCCCATCTCTACTAAAAATATAAAAATTAGCTGGGCATGGTGGTGCACACCTATAATCCCAGCTACTTGGGAGGCTGAGGCAGGAGAATCACTTGAACACAGGAGGCAGAGGTTTCGGTGAACTGAGATCATGCCACTGCACTCCAGACTCCAGCCTGGGCGACAGAGCGAGACTTGGTCTCAAAAAAAAAAAAAAAAGAAAAGAAAAGAAAAAATGTATGTTGTCCCCTTGTATTGTCAGTGTCTGACACAGAGCCTGCATAGGGAGCCACTCAGCAGGTGATGGCACATCTGTTGACTTTACTGTCAGCACTATGGGTAAGTCACGCCCTAGAAACATATTCTCAATATGGCAGCATGGCCAACAGAGACAGCCTGCGTAGGGAAGGGAGGTAGGTGTTGGCATCAGACAGAGGTTCAAATCTCAGTTCTCCACTGGGTCGAGTTACTTCACCTTTCCGAGCTGCATGTTTCTCTTCTGAGGCAGTACGTGTTTCATGGGAGTGAGTGATGAAATCGCATATGCAAAGGCATTTGATATTCTTTTCTCAGAGGGATCCTCTTTACAATCCAGGGAGGCAGATAATGCAGTCTGTATGGAAGAAAAAACAAGATTCAGAAAATTGAAGTGATGTGCCCAAGGAAATAGCAGAATTGGTATTTGATTCTTTCCTTTTAACCTGAAGGCCCATCATCTCTCTCTCTGAGACCACGACGGAAACATTTTTTGGTGTCTCAGTGTGCTGGGTACTCTGCTGGGTGTTTCCGTGTGTTGCCTCCTTTGTTTTTCGGGTCCCCATGGAGATGTTAGTCACTTTGCGAGTCTCTCTGGAACATCTGCAGGATGGGCTTCCTAGATACTTGAGAAAGGTCATTCTTCATGGGACACCTGGCTTTGGGAGGAGACACGTGCCCAGACAGTCACGTCCGCTCCTCGCCTTGACGGGCACCGGAGGGATGGGTGTTGTGTATCTTGAGCAGCGACACCATCGGCTAGTAGCTGTGCTGAGTCCACAGCTGCCCATCCTCAGGTCTCCTTGAGCCCAGAGACTTGCTCTATGGGATTGCAGTGTTTTGAAATGAACTCCTTGCAAACATTTAAATCAGAAATATCCGCATAAAAATGTAATTTAACATTTTGGGTTTCTCTCGAGGAACTGGACAGTCTGGCAACCCTGAGCCCATGTTCTCCCAGGCAGCAACCCACCAGCATTGCATAGTGCCTGCTTCCTTTAAGTGGAGCAGGCGTCCCCAGGGTCCCCACACTGTCAATTGCACTCTCATACCTTCCTCCCCCAAGGAGTTTAGGTTACCAAATCATACTCATGCATAATTTCTATCAATAATAACATAAACACCTGCTAGAACAGTTCCTGAGGTTTTTTTCTGACCATCTCTTTTGTATGCTTCCTCCCCAGTCTGTGATTGCAATGGGAAGTCCAGGCAGTGTATCTTTGATCAGGAACTTCACAGACACACTGGTAATGGATTCCGCTGCCTCAATTGCAATGACAACACTGATGGCATTCACTGCGAGAGGTGCAAGGACGGCTTTTACCGGCACAGAGAAAGGGACCGCTGTTTGCCCTGCAATTGTAACTCCAAAGGTAGCTGAAAAGGGGGGAAAGAGGGAGAGGGAGATGGAGCAGTGGGGAGACAAGAGGGAAGGAAGGAGGGAGGAAAAGAAGAAAGAAGGGAACAAGGGAGGAAAAAAGAAAGAAAACAGGGGAAGCAAGCAGGCCAAGAGGGAGATGTTCAACTTCACAAACAACTGGGAACCTACCAGACATTGGTCTTTTTAGCAGTTTCAATCTGAAAGGAAACATGTTTCTCTTAAGTAGAGGTTGGTGGAACCAGCTGGGACCTTGAGGGCATGTTGTCTTGAATTCTAATACAAAGAGTCATATTATTAACTTTTCCAGGCAGGTGACAGTCTTTTCCAGGCAGGTGACAAAGGAAGCTTGCACTCTTTCAGGGATAGTTCTTCATATCCATAGCCATCCATTTGACCAACCTCTTGAAAAATAAGGAATTAGAAAGATCTGTTTCTAGTGCTGTGCTAGGTGCTAGCAATATGAAGTTGTACTAATAAAGGAGACAGACAAGTACACAGGAAAACTGAAGTCTTTCATTAGGTTGCTAACAAGATAAAACAAAATAACAAATAGGAAACACCTAATGGGGTGGCTGGTTCATAGGAGAGCTAGTTTGCTTTTTTGTTTTGTTTTGTTTTGTTTGTTTCTTTTTTTGAGACAGAGTCTCACACTGTCGTCCAAACTGGAGTGCAGTGGTGCCATCTTGGCTCACAGCAACCTCTGCCTCCCAGGTTCAAGTGATTCTCCTGCCTTAGCTTCACGAGTAGCTGGGATTACAGGCACCCACCACCATGCCCAGCTAATTTCTTGTGTTTTTAGTAGAGATGGGGTTTCATTATGTTGGCCACGTTGGTCTCGAGTGCCTGACCTCGTGATCCACCTACCTCAGCCTCCCAAAGTGCTAAGACTACAGGTGTGAGCCACCGCACCTGGCCAGTGTTTTGTTTTTTTTTTTAAAGTATCCCACAGTGCTATATTCATATAACTGTAGGTCTTTGCTGTGCACACAGATACACACACTGTGTGTATTCATTGTGCTGTATTCATTGTGGACAGAGAGTAAAGACAAGTTAGTAAATATAAAGGGGGAGAGAGAGGTGGTTCTATAAATAAGATTTTTTTAAACGGTTCATTTGTCTATTATCTTTCTTGGCATTATCTACTTTGCTAGAAAGTGTTTAATAGCATCCTATGATAAATATTGATCCACTTAAAGCATACAGCCTTATTGCACGGCAATGACTTAGTGTAGTAGGTCTGTGGAACCAATTGATAGCTGCAGCTTGAAAGAATCTAAAAATGGGCAGATTCTGGTGCAGCCATGAGTTGCTGGTAGAGTGGGTTGGGAGCCATAGAAAACTGGGTGACCCTGTGGTGAGACAGACCCATATCGCAGCAGTCACCCCCCACATTCACCTGAGGTGCTGTTACAATGTGGTTTGACTCAGATTAGTTTAGCTTTGTTGTGTAGAATTTGCATCCAGAATCTTTTGGACTTAGCAGTCCTCCCTATGAATCGAAGAACTTCATAAAAAATTAAAAGACAAATTATTCCATTTTAATGGGCATTTAACCTCTCTGAAGAGCTCCTATTGCCTTAGGTCATGCAGCTTCATTGTGAGTCACCAGAGTTGGGTCATCCCAGTGAAATGATCAGTGAGAATGAAACTAGAAATTTAATTGGCTCAGCTTGAAAGCCTGGCCTGAAGACAAGGTTATTAGTCTCAGGGTAGACCAGGAACCTGCCGCCTAGCACAGAAGGATGGTAAAGAAGGATTTACCTTGCCATCTCTTCTGTTTCAGCATGTAGTCTACTGCTTGCCCAGTGGTAGTGAAACTGGCTCCTTCTTTTTATTTAGGTAATAGATATCCCAGACTCAGTGGGAACAGCTTGGCAGGAAGTGGTGGAGCCCAATATTGATTTATGTCTTATATGATAGTTAACATGTGCCATGTGCCATATGCCAACCCTGGGCCAGGCACTTTTCTAGGTGCTTTTAATCCAGTAATTAATTAACCTTCACCAATAACTTTATAAAGAGGGGGCTATGTTTTTTTCCATTTCACAAATGATGTAGCAGAGACTTAGGGAGGGAGGGGATGAAACTTGTCCAAGGTTATAGAGCTAAGAGGCAGAGTAAGAGTTCAGGACCAGGTTTGTTGACATCAAAGGTAATAATGTAGAGTACAGTGGTGGATTATAGAGCCAGGCAGCCAGGGTGCAAATCTGGACATGACCACCACCATTAGGTCACTCTGGGCAGGTTCCTTAACCTCTTGCTGCTCCAGCATCCCCATCTGTTAAAGAGTGATCATGATATTCATGTCATGAGATCCTGTGGAGATAAAATGGTGTTTGACAAGCACATGGCGGGCAACTCCGTAAATTGTTAATTGATATAGCTGTTTTTCTTATTAAGACAGTGGGGAAACTGAGACCTGGAAAAATTAATGAATGGCCTAAAGTCTTCCAGCAACAGATTGCAAGAACTAAAGTTGTGAGCCATATCTTCTGATCAAGAATAGTTCTCTTATTCCCTCCGTATGAAAGAAAAAAATCAGAATGGCATTTTTCTATGCCCCAAAGCAGACAATTTATGTGTACACAAAAAGCTTGATGGATATTATTTCCTAAGATCTGACTAATGCTTTATAATTTTCCAAAACATTTTCATAGATGATGTCCTTCTCAGTCCTCATAACAGTCTGACAACATGTGTTAACACATCCCACCTCCACTGTTAAAGAGATGAAGAAATTGAACTTTCAGGGTCCAAACTGCTGAGGCTGAAAGACACATTGGTGACAGAGACTGTTCCCACCATGTGCTGTCCCCAGCTGCTCCTCAGCTGCACATGTCACCAAACCACTAGCACAAGTTTAATTCCCTATGTGATTTCTCAGTATCCCAATTAGCCAGAGGATATTTTTCACTTTCAGATAATAACTTGACAGGGAAATTTGTTGTATATTCCATTTCAAATGCAAAATAATATGTCTTACAAAAAATGCTATCATTACATGTATGTCAAATGAAGCCAACGGCATTAATAAACCCCAGAGTAGTCACCAATTTTGGACTTTATATTGATTTCCCATAAATGCAGAAACTAGGCTTATTTTTAGATTATGACTTTGTGGGCTCAGCAACAGGGCTGAGTTATCTTCAGCTCTTCCAACCACATATTTAAGCCCTGATAACCTTTTGCAGATACTTTGAAATTCACTGTGTGTGCAAGTTTTTTCCTCCCACGACAGCTAAGTTTTTGAGGTCTATGTGGTATTGGACTTACTCTCTTAATTTTATATTTTTTTACATATCTTTGATGCTGACAGTGTATTATTCAGACTATAACATTTGAGTAATTATTTAAAACATGTTTTTAAATGCAAGTGTATATATTTTTAAAAGGATTCTCAAAAGGATGCAAATTCTCTCAGTTTATATTTTTTGTTTATTTGTTTTTATTGGGTTTGGTGTTGTTTTGAGACAAGATCTCACTCTGTGGCCAAGGCTAGAGTGCAGCGGCTCCATCATGGCAGCCCATCAAACTCCTGGGCTCAAGCAGTCCTCCTGCCTCAGCCTCCTAATTAGCTGGGACTACTGGTGTGTTCCACCATGCCTGACTAATTTTTTATTTTTTTGTAGAGACAGGGTCTATGTTGCCCAGGCTGGTCTCAAATTCCTGGGCTCAAGCAATCCTCCTGCCTCAGTCTCCCCTAACTGCTGGTATTACAAGCATGAGCCACCATGCTCGGCCTTAAATTTTAAATATTTATCATTTTTTAATACCTTCCTGAGTCTTCAAATGCATGTAGGCTATATCTACGTAAAGCATGAATGTGCTTACTGGGACACAAATTTGAAACAGGAAGTTATTCCTCATCTGTTCTTTAAAACCAATTGTTTACAATCCCTAAGTACAGTTCATGATGTGAGAATTGGGGCAGGTGGTTTTTTTGAGTGAGACTTTGAAGAACCAGTGCTATTATTTTGGAAGTTTTGGAACATGAAATAAGTCAGTCATATTCAGAGTTAGAGCCTGAATTACCATCTTCCCCCACTTTATAAAAATAATTCATTTCTAGGCCAGGCTCGGTGGCTCACGCCTGTAATCCCAGCACTTTGGGAGGCCGAGGCGGGTGGATCACGAGGTCAGGAGATCGAGACCATCCTGGCTAACACGGTGAAACCCCGTCTCTACTAAAAATACAAAAAAAAATTAGCCGGGCGAGGTGGCAGGCGCCTGTAGTCCCAGCTACGCGGGAGGCTGAGGCAGGAGAATGGCATGAACCCCCGGGGGGCGGAGCCTGCAGTGAGCCGAGATCGCGCCACTGCACTCCAGCCTGGGTGAAAGAGCGAGACTCCGTCTCAAAAAAAAAAAAATAATAATAATAATAATAATTCATTTCTAAAAAACTACTGCAGGGACAGTTTTCTGAAATGGAAAGTGTAATTAATTTGAATGGAGAAAAAAATGTGTTTCTGATCCCCAAATCAGCATCCATTCATGTTAAAAACAACCACATTTCATCATGAGGGACTTCTATTTAATGTTACTTATCAGAGCATTATTCAAAAAGGAATTTTCCTTCCTTCTGCCGACCACTCACAGAGCAATGAGCATGAAGTCTCTAAACATCAAACCAAATAGCCTCTCTTCATTCTCATCTTATTTAAAAGTTCTCTTGCCTTAGGCTCTGAAAACCTTCCTTCTCTCCTCCTCCCCTCACCCTCCTTAGACCTCTCCTCCCTGCCTTCCATTGCTCATTGTTTGATTAGACCCTGTCCTGAGACTTCTCCCTCTCCGATCATCCTCTCTTAATAGATGGGCTTTATCTATGTCCTCACCACTTCCCCTCCTCTCTCTATCTACTTCTGGACTGATCTCACATTTACTATGGCTTCCTATTCATCCTGTGTGCTGAGGGCTCCTAGATCTTCATCTGTAGACTCTGAGCTCCAGATGAACATTTCCACCTTTATATGCCCCTAGAAACTCAAGTTCATATACCCAAAACTAAACTCATTATCTTCTCTTGATGATTCAACCTGAGATCTTGGTCCTCCTCCTGTTTTCCCCGGTTTGGTAAACAGCATCACAGTCCAGCCAGGTGATGGACTCTGGGGACCTGAGTGTCATCAATATGATCCTCTCTCCCTCATCATTCCTAACCCAAGAGTCACCTAAATCTGTTTGTTCTATATCCACAGTGGCTCTCAAAATGCTTCCCTCCTTCTCTTGTCACTCAGACCCCTCTAATCCAGGCCATCATGGCATGGGAGGAGACATGCTGGTCTTGCCTTCTCTAAGCCATCCTGCAGACTGCTCTAGAGTTCTCTTTCTAAGTGCAGGTCTGAACTTGTCACTGCCTGCCTAAAGCTCTGAGAGTTCCTATTATGCAGAAATTGATCTGTTATTCTGCTGTGAACTTTTAATTCACTACTAAATAGCGTGAGCCAATACATATAAAGTGCCTAACTCAACATCTAAGGATATGCTCAAAAAATGTCATTTATGCTATTATCACTGAAGGCTCCTTCAAGCCTTACAGAGTTGACACGTAGATGTTCATAGACTCAAACTATAAATGTGACTCATTTATTTCACATTCCACATGCTGCATAAAGTCTTCATACAGGCACGGAACCAGTACCTTTATCTATTTGAATTCTACTAGTGAATTACAAGTTCACAGAAAGATAATAAATTTAAAAAACAAACATGTAGAGACTGGTCAATGTTCCCTTGGCTTCATAGACTATGGATAGCCTAATCATTACAGATACTTAAGATATAGGCTTGGCACGGTGGCTCATGCCTATAATCCCAGCACTTTGGGAGGCTGAGGATGGTGGATCATGAGGTCAGGAGTTCAAGACCAGCCTGGCCAACATGGTGAAATCCTGCCTCTACTAAAATACAAAAAATTAGCCAGGTGTGGTGGCGCAGGCCTGTAGTCCCAGCTGCTCAGGAGACTGAAGCAGGGGAATCACTTGAACCAAGGAGGCAGAGGTTGCAGTGAGCCAGGGAAAAAAAAAAAAAAAAAGATATACAGATCATGGCCAGGTGCTGTGGCTCATGCCTGTAATCCCAGCACTTTGAGAGGCCAAGGCAGGCAGATCACCTAAGGTTGGGAGTTCAAGACCAACCTGGCCAACATGGAGAAACCCTGTCTCTACTAAAAATACAAAATTAGCTGGGCGTGGTGGTGCATGCCTGTAATCTCAGCTACTTGGGAGGCTAAGGCAGGAGAATCACTTGAACCCGGAAGGTAGAGGCTGCTGAACTGGGCAACAGGAGTGAAACTTCGTCTTAAAAAAAAAAAAAAGATATACAGATTATTTTACATTTCCACTGAACTGCAGGGGAATTATAAGGTAGCTGAGGTGTACCTAGCTAGCCTTCCACCTCATATTTGGCTTTCTCTCAGCTCCTTCCACAACAGCCCAGCCCTCCTCCTTGGCATACACACATTAGTTGAACAGATTTCTGGGCACCTGCCTTGTGTCAGGCACCATGCTGGGCATTGGGAATACGGCAGGTGACATAAGGTGAGATCATCCTAAGTCAAGTAGGGCTGAAGACTGGGGTAGGGGTGGGATAGGATTTTAGATGCAGGAGTCAGAGAAGATTTCTCTAGAAAAGTAATATTTAATTGAGACCTGAGTGCTGAGAATGTGCCAACTAGGGGAAGTTTGAGGAAAGAGCATTCCAGGCAGAGGGAGCAGCAAGTGCAAATATCTTGAGGGAAGCTGCTTAGCACTTTGCCTGAACCAAGAGAGTTGGTTTGCTGGAACCTGGTGAAGGAGGGTAGGAGATGAGGTAAGAGAGGTAGGGTCTTGCAGGCCATGATATGAAGTCGGCATCTTATTCTGCTTAGAGTGGGGGGGCCACTGTAGGACCTGAATATCAAATTACATTTTTAAAGAACATCCTGGCTTCTCTGTGGAGTGTGGAGAGGCAAGGATGGAGGCAGGGAGGAGACTGCGAGGCAGGGCCTGGGTGAGAGAAGATGGAGCTGGAATGGGAGTGAGTGTGGAAGGGCATGTGGTGAGACCTGGCAGCATCCCACAGTGACACATTTTGTTGCCCTGAGTTTTTCATGAACACTCAATCTGGGAGGACCCATTTGCAACTAGGAGCATATCTGTAAAAAGCAGAATCATAAGACAGGTACAGTCCCCTAGGTTAGGCACACAGGGTACATCTCACTGGAGGGCGTACCACAGGGTACACTCTCCAGCACTCCTGGCAGGTGGATATTTTTGGTTAATGGCCCTTTTTATGCTCTTAAAAAATCATACCGTATAAGCACTGCCAGGGATAAGAGAGAATGCTGCTCACTTTCAGATATGAACTCTCTTCTAGGAGGCCAATGTGCTCATTCACAAATTTTCCTTGAGATCTTAAAGATTTGATGGACTTCTTTTAAAAAGCAGTGAGCTACATGCTACCTACTGTCACAATCAGAGCAGACAGACAAAGACAAATGCTTTTATGAGTAATTTAATTCCTCTCCCTGAGGAAGACATCCTCGGCTGTCAGCACCATCCCCGGTGGGTAGAAGAATACACAGACGATGTGAAATGACTGTTAAAAGCAGCAGATGGTGCTTCTTACTTCCTGTTTACGGAGCACCCATAGGGTGATAGTTGCTTCCAAATGTCGCATACATTAAATATTTCCTCTTCTTCTTTCCTTTCCCCTACCTTGTGGGTTTCAGGTTCTCTTAGTGCTCGATGTGACAACTCCGGACGGTGCAGCTGTAAACCAGGTGTGACAGGAGCCAGATGTGACCGATGTCTGCCAGGCTTCCACATGCTCACGGATGCGGGGTGCCCCCAAGACCAGAGACTGCTGTGAGTATCTGCATCCCACCATGGCTGTCACTAACTCAGTGATGACAATTATATAAACCTTAGCAAACACTTGTATTTACTGAGCCCCTACCCTGTGCCGAACACTGCTCTGAGAGTACATCATGTGGGCTATCTACTTTAATCCTCACAAAACCCCTAAGAGGTTGGGATTATCATTATATGCATTTCGAAGATAAGAAACTTAAACCATATGAGGTTAAGTTGCCTGATGTTACTGGTGAGGCTGGACCTAATACTTAAGCTCAGAGTTTTGGGTTCAGAACCCATGTCCTTTGCTCTGGCAATTGCTTCCCTCTAGATGAACTAGAACAAGTCCTTCAAGTAACCTGGGACCCATTTTGGCCCCAGTGAATTTGGGTAGAACTTTTCTGCATAATCTTGATCCCCTTTAGTTTGGAATATCCTGTATCCCTGTTCAAATATTTTTTGGGAGATGAGTATGCATTAAATATCACATAACCAATCTGTAGAGATGCAGAGCTGGCAAGTGTTGGGATGGCTTGGCGGGGGCTTGGCAGTGAAGCATTGGGCATTGGTAGCAAGGCTCCCACAGAGGAGGCGTGTCCCATTGCCCACTTTGCTAGCTCCTTGCTGGGACAGGAGCTGCCCTTCAGCCATACTGCAGTGTCCCAGTTGTCAAGGTCCCAAGTTCTCATACTCTCTTGGCATTTGTTCTGGTCTGGCCTTCCCTGACCCTTTCAGATGGTCTTCAGATATCACCCGTGCCCCACTCCTCCTTTGTAACTCTTTTAAAACATAACCCTCTGTTAGCTCTGCCTCCCTGCCCCAATTCAGAATGAGATAAAACTTATCCTCACGCTTGTAATCCCAGCACTTTGGGAGGCTGAGGCGGGCGGATCACGAGGTCAGGAGATCGAGACCATGGTGAAACCCCGTCTCTACTAAAAATACAAAAAAATTAGCCGGGCGTAGTGGCGGGCGCCTGTAGTCCCAGCTACTCGGAGAGGCTGAGGCAGGAGAATGGCGTGAACCCGGGAGGCGGAGCTTGCAGTGAGCCGAGAGCGCGCCACTGCACTCCAGCCTGGGCGACAGAGCGAGACTCCGTCTCAAAAAAAAAAAAAAAAAAAAAAAAAAACTGATCAAGGTCCTGCAAGGTCCCCCTCCCTCTCCACCCTCAGCCTAGGTGCCTGCTTGGTTTCTCGCCACTTTCCTCCCTGCTCCCTGCACTCCACAGGGAAGACACAATAGCCTTCCTTCCTTTCTTCAAAGAGCCAAGTGCATGTGGCCTTGGCGCATCCTGGAGAGCTCTGCCTTCCCCAAAGCTATGCAGCGCCTCCTGCTCCATCCCCACCCCGCTATCTCCTCACAGAGGCCTTCCTGCAGCAGTCCCACCTCTCTGTGTTCTCACTCTGCTGTTTCACTCCATACCTTATTTTCTATTCATGTTTGCCCATTTCTCACACTAAAACGTAAGCCCCCTGTGGCTCTGTCTTGTTTGCTTCTGTGTCCCCATGCCTGGAGTGGGAAGAGGCACCTCGGGGGTGTCCAGTGCATCTGCAGCTGGCCATGTGCCTGCTGCCCTTGCGATCCACACACCCGCCCGGGCACAGGACTCCTATGGAATGGGGACTGTTCCTATTTCTCTTAGCATCTCCGGTTCTGAGCACCCAGTAGATGCTGAATACGTGTTTGTCAGATGGTCCAGATAAGCAGTAGAGAAGGAGCTAAGAAGGAAGGAGGCCGTGGGAATTCAAAGATAAAGATTGGCAAAGAAATTCCAGCCATAAGCATTGCTAGACTTGGCATGTGACTGGAGGAGGAATGTGAGGGAGAGGGAGGGGTCAAGGGTGCTCCAGGTTTGGGCAGGATTTGGGTGGGGTCATAGGGCAGGCAGAGGAGGAACAGGTCAGTAGAGAAGAGACAATAAACCTGGTTTTTGAGCAATGAGATAAAACACATGATTGGGTGCAAAGTGGGTGACAGAAGCAGGGATGGATGAGATAGAGAGATTGTGCCAGAATTCAGTGAAAGCTCTGATACCTTCATTGAGAAAATCTTGCCACAAACAAACAAACAAAAGTCCATTAAACCCAGCAATCCCAGCAATTCCACTCCTAGGTATACACCCAAGAGAAATGAGAAGATAGATACCTGCACAAAAACTTGTACACACACATTCATAGCAACATTACTCATAATAGCTGAAAAGTGAAAACAGTAACCAAAAAGAATATATGTATTCCGTCACCAAAAAGAATTTATGTACTGACACATGCTATCACATGGATGAACCTCAAAAGCATCATGCTAAGTGAAAGAAGCCAGTCACGAAAGACCACATATGGTATAATTCCATTTATAGGAAATGTCTAGAATAGGCAAGTCTGGAGAGACAGAAAGTAGACTGGTGGCTGCCGAGGGCTGGAAGTGGGACTGGAGGGAGGAGATGTGGCAGGGTGTGGGACACAACTGCTAAAGGGCACAGGATTTCTTTCCAGAATGATCAAAATGTTCTAAAATTAATATTGATGGTGATGGCTGTACAACTCTGAGAATCAGCTAAGAACCATTGGATTGTACATTTTAAATGGGTGAATTGCATGGCATATGAATTATATCTCAATTGAGGAATTACCAACAGAAAGAACTGAATGGAATAAAATAGCAGGTAGATGGAATTAATTATGATAAAAAGCAGATATCTATTGAATTAAACAATAGGGAAACAAATGATAATTTTAAAAAAATATATAAACTGAGCCAAACAATCAACCAAAGTAAACTAAACGGTTGAGTGATGAGCTTGGTTTACATTCTGGCACAAACCCCTGCTCTCTTTAGGAGTGGCAGACAGTTCTCGGCCCAGCTGCCACCCACCAAGTACACTCTGAGCAGCACTGGTGTAGGCAAGTGAGTCCTCCAGTATGTGAGAGAGGTCCGCGCGGGCGAGGATGGCTAGGAGAAGCCTCATCCAAGAAGGACTTGCCCAGCTTCGTGATGTTTGCTCATGGGCAGTTGATTTTTATGTGCATAGTTGTGAAGCATTTGGAAGCATGTCCCTAATTTTCTTTTTCTTCTTTCCCAGAGACTCCAAATGTGACTGTGACCCAGCTGGCATCACAGGGCCCTGTGACGCGGGCCGCTGTGTCTGCAAGCCAGCTGTCGCTGGAGAACGTTGTGATAGGTCTGTGTGAACTGTGGCCCTACAAACAGCAGAGAGAGTCCCTTGCCAACCAGCATGAGAATTAATCCTCTGAGTGTAATTATGGAAAAGGGATACTTGACAAATGTTGATGACCTTCTTCCTGCTCTCTGTCCTCAAAAACTAAGGTTTTACAACAACAACAAAACAAAAACACACACACACACACACCGAGCGCCCAAATCTCACTGGACTCCATACTCTGCTCTGGGCCCCTTCTCTTTGTTTTGACTCTGGGAGAGGCACAAGGCCCCAGAGATTCTCCCCACCAGCTGGCTCCGAATCCCAGGTGCTCTGTATGAGGCAGTAATTCGTAGTGAGATCCT
Organism: Hylobates moloch; assembly: GCF_009828535.3. Lineage (NCBI taxonomy): Eukaryota > Metazoa > Chordata > Mammalia > Primates > Hylobatidae > Hylobates > Hylobates moloch. The sequence goes on along the minus strand of NW_026652293.1, from coordinate 30,225,675 downwards.
GGGACTCAGGCTGGTTGCAGGAAAGGCCTGGCCTAATTAAACATGCTGCGAAAATTCTTGTAAGAGGGCCTATCACAGCATATGGCCATATATAACCATCGTGTACAGAAAAGGCACTGCCCTGGGGATAGGATGGCAGTTACATGCACACACACGAATGGGCGTGGGGCTAGGAGGAGGTAAGAGCCCTTTGGGCCAAGCCACAGTGGAGGAGGTGGAGCAGTGAGGCACCATCCCCCCAAGCTGCTGATGCAGGACGTGCCTTAAGTACAACTGTGCTCAGGCTTTAAACTCTTCCCTCCCAGAGGCTGTTGAGCAGAGGGCTGTGAGGCTGGCGTCAGAAGCAAAGGCTTCCTCCTCATTTCCTTAAAAGTAAGAAAGCAGTTCTTTGGCACCCTGCCAGTCACTTATACCTGCACAGAGGAAATGTCAAATACACTCCTAGCTTGTGTTTTCAGGGGTTTCTGGCTGCTGAGGTGAAGGCAGGGACATAAAGCTTAAGTGTTAAAAGGGAAGTCACTTGTTGAAAGCCTTTTTAATTTCAAAATAAAAGACAGAAATAGAGTGCCACATAAAAGAAATGTTATCACCACCAATGGTAATAAGAAATAGACCTCTGCTAAAACTGCATCCCAGTGACAATGCCCCCCTCCTCCCTAGAAGTGACCTCTATTCTGACTTTTATGGTAATCGCTTTGTTTGCTTCGTAATTTATGACCCCAGTGTGTTCCTAAACACAATCATTTAGTTTTGCCTAATTCCCTTCCTTTCCCTTCTTTTTTCTTCCCTCCCCACTCCTCCCCTCCCATCCTTCCTTGTTTTTTTAAGCTCTTTTAATCGGCAGGTTTCTTCTCCATAGAAACCATAATAATTCTTTTAACTCTTGCTCTTAGAGAAAAAACAAAGCTTATTTAGTTACAACTGTTCTCTGAAGCACCTGCTCTTCACAGCTACCCTGCTTTTCTGTGATACTGTACTCAGAACATTCCCCCCAACATGTGGTGCAGAGGCCTAGACTACATGATTTGGAGACAGATGTACATGAGTTTCAATCTTGCCTCAGCCACTTACCTGCTATATGTCAAGAGTTTCTTAACCTCTTGGCCTTAGTCTCCTTATCTAAGAAAACTGGAAATAGCAATTCCTCATAGGGTTGGAGGGAGGTTAAATGAGAGAGTACACACAAGATGCCTGGCACAACATAAGTGCTAAATAAATGATCATTGAAACTATCGTTATTTCACATTATTTCATGTGGAAGGATGTAGTTAACTTGAGCAGAGGAGAAACAAGTCCTCCCCAGCTTCCCCTGCCCTCTTCTCTGTGACTCCAGCATCGAAGACTCGCCTGTTAGTCATGGTTCTTATAGAAGCCACTGGAGGGATTGAGCTGGGAGCAGAGGTGGAATGCAAGCCTACACCCAGCTTTTGGAGAGTGTCTTAGCCATCCTTTTTCTTTGTCATATCCTCACCTGCCCTTTTCCCCAGTGAGCCAGAGCCCAGGTACAAGAGTCAGAGATGGGGATCAACACCTAAGTGGTCTTGGGGAGGGGGTCAATACAGCTGAGTGGTGCTGAGGCAGGAGCCTCACCTTTCCTTGTTCCCGCCTCCCAGTCTTTGTCCCCATTAAACAGTAGCTCCAGGACAGGGCAGCATTGCATAGCCCTGCCCACACCCATTCTGCTCATCTGACCACCACTCAATTTCCCACCAAGGATTGGCCAACTACTCAGATGCCAGACCACCAAGACGAATGTGGCTCTGTTCTACAAAGGAACAGAAAGTGAATGTTTCTTATGCTGTCTTATTTAGGGGGGTCATGATTGTCCATCTGGTGGTCTGGGGGTGGGGGTGGTATGTGAAATCTGGTACTTCCCTCCTCTGAAAATTAATAGGGCCAAATGGAAGAGAAGGTAGAGAGAGGCTGACTCATTCATCATATTCTTTCTATAGAATAAAAAATAATCTATAATATCCTGATTTCTACAATGCCACTGCAGGTGTCGATCAGGTTACTATAATCTGGATGCGGGGAACCCTGAAGGCTGTACCCAGTGTTTCTGCTACGGGCATTCAGCCAGCTGCCGCAGCTCTGCAGACTACAGTGTCCATAAGATCACCTCTACCTTTCATCAAGGTAAAGCCTTCTATTTTCTAGGTTTTAGTTATTTAATGTTGTACAGGGCTTTGTGCTTGCAGACAACCACCTCCGCATTCACAGATGGATTCTCTTTAGCAATTCTCTTATAGTATTTAATGTACATTATTTTGTCAGGGCATTCAGGCATACCCTGATGTCTTGAAAAAGTCATAGGCTGAAAATAGTTCACTCATACCAGTGAATATAACTTAAAAGAATAACTAAAAAAGAGACTAGATTTTTATTTCCCTGAATTTTCCATCCCCATCTATTTCAAAACCACAAAGGAATCATTCATTTGGTTTGGAGAGTGTATAAGAGTCTTCCTGGAATCCACGTTCACTAATAATGCTGTTTTCACATATAATAAATGAGCTGATTTATGTGAAATTAGTTCCCAAGCTACAGAACACTATAAAAATATTGGAAATTGATATTATTTCAACACTAAGTCTGAGTTTCCCTTTGAAAAGACTGGACCCGGGCCAAGCGTGGTGGCTCACGCCTGTAATCCCAGCACTTTGGGAGGCTGAGACAGGTGGCTCACGAGGTCAGGAGATCGAGACCATCCTGGCTAACAGGGTGAAACTCCGTCCCTACTAAAAATACAAAAGAATTAGCTGGGCGTGGTGGTGGGCGCCTGTAGTCCCAGCTACTCATGAGGCTGAGGCAGGAGAATGGCGTGAACCCAGGGGGCAGAGCTTGCAGTGAGCCGAGATCGTGCCACTGCACTCCGGCCTGGGTGACAGAGCGAGACTCCGTCTTAAAAAAAAAAAAATGAAAAGACTGGACCCTCTCACTTCATAAGGTGAGAGCTTGTTTATATAAATACAAAAAAATGCAAATTACAGGCAGAAGAAAACCTACTATCTTATCATGAGTCAGACTCAAAGATGAGAAATCATAGCAGCTGCGGGGTGGGAGCAGGTGAAGTTGAGAGCCACATAGAGAGATACATGGAGAATTTTAAGGACCATTTACAAATGTGGAAATATTGAGAAAACCTCACTTGCTACTCACCACTAGGACTTGTTGGCAAGCAAATCTTTCCTTGTTTAACTTAATAGATAATGAGGGCTTGTCCAATGCAGACTGATTATGTTTGTGTTCTAGATGTTGATGGCTGGAAGGCTGTCCAACGAAATGGGTCTCCTGCAAAGCTCCAATGGTCGCAGCGCCATCAAGATGTGTTTAGCTCAGCCCGACGACTAGACCCTGTCTATTTTGTGGCTCCTGGTATGTGAGGAATAATTTCTCCTATAGAAGCCAGCTTATAGGACTAGGAAGTCAGGATAGAGAAATTGAGTTAGAAATTGTGGAAACCATATAGCTTTGCATTCAGGGTAGCAGCATCTCCAGGTAGTGCAAACCTAGAAGAGAGTTGGGGGCTAAGCCTGATTTGAGAGTCACTAAGAAATGGCCCAACAGAGCACAATGGGGTGTCCCAGAGGTCAGACCCTGGTTGAGCTACCTCCTTTAATCAAATGGGAAGTTTCTACGTTTACCACCAAGGCAAGAAATCAAGAACTGTGGCCAAACCTATGGGTCTATTGAGAAGCAAGTGGAAAGCAAAAACAAAGCATTTCTTAAAACTTCAGATGTCTGTAAGTTAAAAAGAACAAAAATCAATCAGCGGTACGTGCCTTGGTGGAAAAGCGCTGGCTAGAATTCCGATCCCAGTTCATTTCCTTAGCTCATATGTGATTCTTAGGCAATTTGTTCTCTTAACTTCTCTGAACTTCAGTTTTCCCTACTGTTAAATGGGAATACTAATGCCTGCCTCCCAGAATTATTGCCAGCAAATGTGATGATATTTGTGAAGGCATTCTGTCAACTAAAGCATTATGTAACAAGTTGTGCTATGCTGATAGGCCTGGGATTTTTACAAAACAGTCTGTCATAAGGGCCACATCATGAATCATCTAATAGATGGAATTGTCTTATAACAAGGCCCTCTTATCATTTCAGTAACTAACCCTCCTTCATAGCCCAAAGTGTCATAGCCATGTCCAGTACCAGGTCCTGACTCTCCTAGCAAGGAGTTTTTGGGCAGCATGACACAGGACTTCAACAGAAATTGCTGACACCACTGCAAACTTACATGTGTTTGCCTCTCCAGTTTCACAACTGATCTCAATCTTTTACAACTCTGTTTCACAGCCAAATTTCTTGGGAATCAACAGGTGAGCTACGGGCAAAGCCTGTCCTTTGACTACCGTGTGGACAGAGGAGGCAGACACCCATCTGCCCACGATGTGATTCTGGAAGGTGCTGGTCTACGGATCACAGCTCCCTTGATGCCACTTGGCAAGACACTGCCTTGTGGGCTCACCAAGACTTACACATTCAGGTAAAAAGATAGACCACAAGTAGGTCAATTAGAGCAAACTATGACTGAAGTTCAAGTCCATTCTTTATTCATTCAATCATCATTCATTTGTTCAACAAGCCTTTCCGAGCACCTTTTACGTACCATGAAGGTTGCTATGTGCTGAGAAAGGACATGATTCCTTCCCTCAAGCAGCTGACAGGCTAATAGGAGAGAAAAATGAATAGATAATTACAGTGCAGTTTGTCAAGGGACAGAAATAGGCAAGGTGGACACAGAAGTTCTGAGCACATAAAGGAGGCATGACTGACCCACACTGGAATGATGAAGGAAAGCTTCCCAGGACCACATGACAAATGTGAAAGGCAGCCCTCTAAGGAAAGAGAAGGGAGGAAAGGTTAATGAGGCAGAGGAAATGCAATGCTTGAAGAAGGTTTGTGCATTTAGAAAATTCCAAGTGGTTGAGCATGAGTGAAGCATGAAGTCGGCGAGAGGAGTGCAGTGAGAAATGAGGTAGGAGAAAGAGGTGGGAGTGACTTTATGGATGGCTTTGTGTGTGTCTACAGGGATTGCACGGTATCCTGTAGAATAGGGATTCTGCATGGTGTTTGCAGAGAGGTTGGGGAAGGGAGCTGTGCCTAATAAGTGCTCAGTACTGCACTGGAGGCTGGGAAATAAAGATGGAACATGGTCTTTGCCTTCCAAGAGCTCATGGTCTAGTACGATGTATAACATGTCAAAAAGCAAGCATAATACAGTAGGATAATTGCTTTAGGGGTGGTGCATGTTCACGGGGTCTTGGAAAGTGCCTGATTCTGCCTGGAGGAGTCAGGGAAACCTTCAGGAGGAGGCAATGTGTGGGCTAAGAATGGAAAGGTCCACAGGGCTTTTCCAGGGAGAAAAGTCAGAGAAGGGCAACCTTCACATGTGAATATATGTGGGGATGCAGAAAGGCATAATATAGGGGAGAACTGGCAAGCGATATTTATGGCTGGAATACAGCATGCATGGGGAAGATGGGTAGATACATTTGCAAAGGTTGGAAAAGGACCCATCATGTTGGGCCTTGTATGTCATGTCAAGGAGCTTAGATCTTGTCCATGCTGGAAAGACGATGCAGAGCCATTGAGAGATTGTTAAGTCGAGAAGTGTGGTCATCAGGTGTGAAGGCTAGGTGCAAATACAGGCACCATATGGATGACAGTTTGGGTAGGGCCCTTAACTGGACCATCAGAACACATTCAGAGTGGCTCAATTGAGAGTGGTTAGGGGCCTAACCCAAGGCAGGGGTAATGGCAATAGCGAAAAGAAGACCCACAGAACAGAAACAAAGAATTGATCAAATATCCGAGTATACGTGTTCTAATGATACACACACACACACACACACACACACACACACACACACACACACAGCTCTCCTGCCTGGAATACTCATTCCCACCTTCCAGGCTTTGTGAACTTACTCTTTGAGATTCAGCTTGCATGTTCTTCCTTTGTATCAGCCTTCTCAGAATCCCAGCTAAAGTTACAGTCACTTTGTGTTTCCATGGTACTCTGTGCATGCATTTGTTATAGCATTCATGGCATTGTATTATAACTGTGTGCCTACCCACCTGACTCCTCTGGCTGGATGTGATCACCTCTCCCTGTTGTCTTTGTGTCCTCCAGCCTGACATAGCTTTTAGCCCAAACCAAGTGCACAGTCAACTTTTATTTAACAAATCAGTGAATGAAACGAAGGTGGGGTAGGGTTGTTCCTGGATGAGATACTTCAGTAAAAAACAAAACAAAATTTAGAAGAACAGCACAAGGGCTGGTGATATGTTGCGGTGAGCCACAATGATGCCAAATTAAAAAGTATTAAGTGTGGACAGTGTAAAAGTGGAAACTGATTTTTGATAAAAGTAAGTAAAATGTGCTCAGATAACAAAGAAATGATTTTTTTTTAAAAAAAAATGAATAGTAGCTCTTGAGAATCAGAACTTCTGGAACGTGGAGATGTTCCTAATACTAGCTTATGGGTGGCCAAGAATAGAAAGTGGTGTCTGAGAACTTGCAATCATCACGGCTTCAGGTGATGTCACCCCTGGATCTCGACTTCCCACACTGGGATGCCCTCCATCACTTCCTCTGGGGTTTGTCCTCCCCATGGAGTGAGGAAGGTCCAAGTACATGCCTATGAAAAGGTGGCTCTCAGTCCTGTGCCCCCTTCTAAGCAGGACTGGGAAGGGGCTTAGCTGTTCCCGTATCCTCAGGCATAATTTATAACAGGTAGGTATGTGGTAAGAATTGGATTTTTAAAGCTTTTGATTTTAAATTATGCAGGTTAAATGAGCATCCAAGCAGTAATTGGAGCCCCCAGCTGAGTTACTTTGAGTATCGAAGGTTACTGCGGAATCTCACAGCCCTCCGCATCCGAGCTACATATGGAGAATACAGTAAGTGGCTACGAGAAATTATTCTCTCTTCTTAGGTGTTAGTTTAATTTGATTCAGCTCTCTAAGGTGGCGGCAGTCTCCAAACAAGTAGATAAGTTACTTGATGATCCTGACTTAGAATCATTGACTCAATCTGAATTTTGATATTCTAGAAGCTTTTTTAGAAGAAATGTTTCTCTAAAAAGATGTTAGCACCCAGAACCGATGAAGAGTAAATGACGCTATCTTGCTAAAAGGGCCACTGAATTTTTATTAAAGATGATTATCTGAGAAAGATAATCTACAATAAATGGACACATTTCCTTAGCTAGGAAATGGCACCTACAACACAGTCTTATTTATTCCTTGAGCAGCTTTTCCTTTTGAGATTATACTCCATGCTACCCTGTTTGAGTCATCATGTATTCTATTAATTCCTTTTTTTTTTTTTTGAATTTCACATGCTGGGTCCTCCTAATCCCAACAAGAATTATTTAACAAGAGTTCCTTAAGCTTTTCTGCACTCACTCATGTAAAAAGGAAGCGTGGCTAGCATGCACCATTTCCATGTCACTGATGCAGCAAATAAAGTTGGAAGCAGAAGGTGACTCTTACTGTATGCCAGGTAGATTATAATATATGCATTATCTAATTTAATTTTCACAACAGACATAGGAGATAAATACCACTGTTACTTCTTGTCTATAGTTGACGAAGCACAGTCATGGAGAGGCTAAGTGACTTGCCCAATTTACACAGCTAGTGAGGGTGGATTCAGAATTTAAGCCCTGGGTTTTCTGACCCCAGAGCCTGTGTGCTCGGTCACAGTGGGAGACTGCTATACCTCTCTACATGGCATGATGTATGAACACCACCTGTCTTTGTTAGGGAGTTAAGAAAAATAAAATCCCAAGAGAGATCTGACTTCAGATCTTTAGACTGTACCACTTGCAACTTCTAACCTGTTCTCTCAATTGCAGGTACTGGGTACATTGACAATGTGACCCTGATTTCAGCCCGTCCTGTCTCTGGAGCCCCAGCACCCTGGGTTGAACAGTGTATATGTCCTGTTGGGTACAAGGGGCAATTCTGCCAGGATTGCGCTTCTGGCTACAAGAGAGATTCAGCGAGACTGGGGCCTTTTGGCACCTGTATTCCTTGTAACTGTCAAGGGGGAGGGGCCTGTGATCCAGACACAGGTGAGTGAAACGACACCTGGACCAGGTGGCTGGGGTGTCGTGTGGAAGAGAGAGAGCTGTGTAAGAAAGACCATGGCTGAACTCACATCAGAGGTGGGAAAGGATTAAGGAGAGCCGAGCTGGAGTCAGGGAAGATGGACATGGTGCCTTATTACACTCAATCCTATTCATTGTGGAAATGCCACAAGGTTGTGAGAAAGGTGCCAGGTTACAGGAAATGGTTGTCATGGTTCAGTGCTGGGTGGAAGAGTTGGTGTCGAGTTGCAAGAATTGTGTGGGGAGATCAAAGACAAGTCCAGGTCTAAATGAATGTGCCGACAAATGGTGTCAGGCCACAGAGAACATGGGGAACAGTGTTAAGTTATGGATAGTAAAAGAAGTGAGCATCTACTTTGCATAGGGGAGTGAGGGTGAGATTCAGGGTCTTGGCCGTGTTTAGATTTGGTTCTGTGGGAGGCGTGAATGCCAGTGCTCAGGCAATTTGGGGAAGGCTTCAGAAAAGAAGGCTTTGACATTCTGATCCATGTGGAAGGAAATGTATTGTCTGACCCTGCTCACTTCTCTGCACCTCCACTCTTCTCCTACCCCCAGGAGATTGTTATTCAGGGGATGAGAATCCTGACATTGAGTGTGCTGACTGCCCAATTGGTTTCTACAACGATCCACATGACCCCCGCAGCTGCAAGCCATGTCCCTGTCATAACGGGTTCAGCTGCTCAGTGATGCCGGAGACGGAGGAGGTGGTGTGCAATAACTGCCCTCCTGGGGTCACCGGTAAGGCCACGGGTCTGCTCTGCCACCTGCCTCTTCTTGTCCTGATGCCATGAATGTGTGCAAATAGCTTCCATTCCGAGGAATTTCTAGGAAATTATAATGACTTAGGGTTCACCTAAATGTGCTCACTCTAAAGATAATATCTTAAAGATAAGATATTGCGATGCCCAAGAGGTGAAGTGGATTAAGCAAGAGCAGAGTGCAATTATGGGAGAAAACACCTAAAGCTGTTTTGAGAGATTTGTCATTAGAAGATGACATTTTCAGGCCAAGCACATGGTTTGTTTCTTAATGAACTAAGATAAAGAAGGAAAACTTAGTGACCTCTTAAATGTCACATCCTTCTGCTGGTCAGTCTGAAAGAAGAATGGATTCTTCAGCAGCAGTTTTGGGGGTATTGCTCAAAACCTTAATACTTCTGTGGAGCTGCCTGCTTTTTCCCAGCCAGCTAGTTAAGCCTCCTAGTGGCGCTGCTGTGTTCTGCAACCTGCGGCGGGTATGGAGAGAGAGGGCCAGCCCTGCCTTGCTGCCTGCTCCTGAGGGCTTTGTTCTGGGGTCCCTAGGGAAGCACATTTCTCTGGCTCTTCTAGAGGGTGACTCACAACTTTAGGCCTCTGCGTCTGGTCTTCCTCCCGATGGATGTCGACCTAGGCTTGGTCATTTGTTCCTTCCCAGGTGCCCGCTGTGAGCTCTGTGCTGATGGCTACTTTGGGGACCCCTTTGGTGAACATGGCCCAGTGAGGCCTTGTCAGCCCTGTCAATGCAACAACAATGTGGACCCCAGTGCCTCTGGGAACTGTGACCGGCTGACAGGCAGGTGTTTGAAGTGTATCCACAACACAGCCGGCATCTACTGTGACCAGTGCAAAGCAGGCTACTTCGGGGACCCGTTGGCTCCCAACCCAGCAGACAAGTGTCGAGGTAGGACTCCACCCCAGGCAGGCTGTGACTGTGTGCCTGTGTACGTATGCGCTTGCTTGCCATCTAAGCAGGGGCAATGGCAGTTCATATCGTGATGTTACTTTGGTTCTCTGACCAAACTGGCCTGTGAGCACCCTGGGCCTTTCTTCCTCTGTCAAAGGCCTTAAGACAGGTTTACCCTGTAGCCAGGCTCTGGAAGACAGAGCTAGGTTAAAGCTGGGTGGGAGAAGTGAAAAAGGTCAGGTTTACATTCCTACGTGGAAGAGGATATAACACGGGGCCACATCCTATGCCCAATCCCTAGGCAGGGAAGTGGCTGCCAAACCTGTTGTAGGAGAGTAATAAATGATTCGAGAGTAAGCCTGAGCAAACTCAAGTGGGAAGGGGAGTGGGCTGTAAAGTAGTTTAAGAGACTCTCTCAAGAAGTCAGAGTAATTGATGTGTAGAAAGAACAGTCGAAAGTTCTCCTAACAAGACAGCTTCAAAGCAGCAGCTATAGTGGAGCATTCCTGAGGCCTGCTGCAGATCAAAGCATGAATGTGCAGACTGGTCCTCTTGCCCAGCTCTTCTTTCAAATCTTTGCACATGTTATATTCCAGAGGCAAGTTCAGTTCTAGAGGAGCTGGCCTGCCCCACAGACTCACCCCTCAGTCCCAGGCTGACCTTGGTGCCCAGAACTCAGGAGTTTGTTTACCCTAACTTTATTTATAAAGTCCAGAATGGGGCCCGGGAATGGTGGCTCACATCTGCAGTCCCAGCACTTTGGGAAGCTGAGGCGGGTGGATCACCTGAGGTTGTGAGTTCAAGACCAGCCTGGCCAATATGGTGAAACCCCATCTCTACTAAAAATACAAATATTAGCTGGACGTGGTGGTGGGTGCCTGTAATCCCAGCTCCTCAGGAGGCTGAGGCACAAGAAGCTCTTGAACCCAGGAGGCAGAGGTTGCAGTGAGCCGAGATCATGTCACTGCACTCCAGCCTGGGCAACAGCGCAAGACTCCGTCTCAAAAAAAAAAAAAAAGTCCAGAGCTACTCTGGACACCCAGGTTGGAAGACTCTTGGTTCCTCATGAAGACCCAGAGGTTTGCATGGAGCTCACAGCCTCCCACTCACACCAGAGTCTCCACCTTGAAGTGCTTGAGCACCTCTGCAACCTGAGGCTTCTACTTAGGGGTACAAATCCCTTCGGGAATTCTAGGCCAGACCAGCCTGGACCCCAACCTCTGGGTTAGCTGTGATGTGCTAGAAAGCACCTTATGAGAGGAAAAGCCCATATGACACCAACAGGACTGAGTTCAAGTCCAGTTTTGTAACATACCTATTATATTATGCTAATTATGCCAATTAATCCCTCTGAGCCTCAGTTTCCTCATATGTGTGATTAATATTTAACTCAAAGTGGTGGATACAAGAAAGCACACTATAAACACTATAATTCTAGTTATATATTCTAACTATATTCTGTCTTTAGTTTTAGCTGTAATTCTAGGTTACTAACAGAAATTTCACTGGCTTTACACCACACATTTCTTCACTCAACTATCCTTTATCAAGCACATACCACGTACCCAGTGTGGACCTAGATACTGAGGCCATAATGGTGAATAAGTCATCCCAACTCTCGAAGAGTCTGTATGATAATAAGGAAGATACACAAATATGTATGCAAATAATGATAACACACTTAGATATGTAATCAGCGTTTTGTGAGCACTGAAGATAGAACAACTCAGAGAATCACTGTAAGCATCAGAGAAGTGTCTCACCCACTGCCATATCCTTAACTCCTATAACAGAACCTGGCTTAATCAACTTGATTGAATGAGTAAAGGTATTGCTTTCTTAACTGTATTTCCTACACCAAAGGCCGCAGAACAGAGGAAAGAACATTGGCTCTTCCTGAGCTCTCATTGTAGCTTGCCATTTACTTGCCATGTAACCTCAGGCAAATTAGTCAACTTTCCTGAGCTCACATCCCTCATCTGCAACATAGAGGGGGATGTCTACAACTGGCATGTAATGGGCCCAGAAGAAATGTTATTCACCTTGAAAGCAAAGCCAGAGTGCCCGCAGAATATCTAACAGGCTTTTAGTTTAACCAGGGGAGGAAAATGAGTGCTGCCAGAAAGGCTGTAATCTCCCTGCATCCACACACACCAGGCAAACCTGCCACATGGTTCCTAAGACCTATCTGTATTAAGAAGGTGCATAGAGGTATAGAAGGATTCTCTGCTGTTGGAGGCTTGATCTCCTTCCTTGTATCTTTGCTCTACCTCCAGTTTCTAGACTAGTTTGATGTGAATGCTCCATTTGTCTGTCTTTTGTCTCTAGCTTGCAACTGTAACCCCATGGGCTCAGAGCCTGTAGAATGTCGAAGTGATGGCACCTGTGTTTGCAAGCCAGGATTTGGTGGCCCCAACTGTGAGCATGGAGCATTCACATCAAACTAGTCTAGAAACTGGAGGTAGAGCAAAGATACAAGGAAGGAGATCAAGCCTCCAACAGCAGAGAATCCTTCTATACCTCTATGCACCTTCTTAATACAGATAGGTCTTAGGAACCATGTGGCAGGTTTGCCTGGTGTGTGTGGATGCAGGGAGATTACAGCCTTTCTGGCAGCACTCATTTTCCTCCCCTGGTTAAACTAAAAGCCTGTTAGATATTCTGCGGGCACTCTGGCTTTGCTTTCAAGGTGAATAACATTTCTTCTGGGCCCATTACATGCCAGTTGTAGACATCCCCCTCTATGTTGCAGATGAGGGATGTGAGCTCAGGAAAGTTGACTAATTTGCCTGAGGTTACATGGCAAGTAAATGGCAAGCTACAATGAGAGCTCAGGAAGAGCCAATGTTCTTTCCTCTGTTCTGCGGCCTTTGGTGTAGGAAATACAGTTAAGAAAGCAATACCTTTACTCATTCAATCAAGTTGATTAAGCCAGGTTCTGTTATAGGAGTTAAGGATATGGCAGTGGGTGAGACACTTCTCTGATGCTTACAGTGATTCTCTGAGTTGTTCTATCTTCAGTGCTCACAAAACGCTGATTACATATCTAAGTGTGTTATCATTATTTGCATACATATTTGTGTATCTTCCTTATTATCATACAGACTCTTCGAGAGTTGGGATGACTTATTCACCATTATGGCCTCAGTATCTAGGTCCACACTGGGTACGTGGTATGTGCTTGATAAAGGATAGTTGAGTGAAGAAATGTGTGGTGTAAAGCCAGTGAAATTTCTGTTAGTAACCTAGAATTACAGCTAAAACTAAAGACAGAATATAGTTAGAATATATAACTAGAATTATAGTGTTTATAGTGTGCTTTCTTGTATCCACCACTTTGAGTTAAATATTAATCACA